>NW_022172358.1:0-525 GCF_008802855.1 Photinus pyralis
GAAACGGATTTTGATTTTTTTAAATATCTCGTTTATTTACTAAGATATGGGGGGTGGTAAGTTTTCAAATTGTCACTCTGTATAGTAAGAAACTGCAACGATTAATAAACCCTATACCAAAATCTGAAAATTACAGGTGTCCGTAATTAAACTCTTGAAAATGAATGATGTTCACTTCGGTTTGGACGTAATCGTAACAAAATTTGAAGCATATTATATACGATTTGGATACTCATGTGCCAATATTAAAAAAAAAAACTAACGTCTAACTCTAAGGAAGCTCAGTGAGTTGAGTCATAGTGTAAGAATAGAACTTACACTATGGTTGAGTGGTAACAAAGATTGAAACCTTTCTTCTGAAACTGAGAAATTAGTTCTCTTTTTCGATTTAAAGATTTATTAAAGGACATGATTCGTTCCTTCAGCTAGCGTACGCGATTCCCATGTAAATAGTTGGCACTTATTCGGACGTAATCAACGCGTACTGTATCCTGGGTCAGGGGCGGACTGGCCCGGGGGGGCGGG
>NW_022172359.1:0-29579 GCF_008802855.1 Photinus pyralis
ATATAACTCTCTAACTTGTTAAATTGCCACTGGGATAATGGTGACATAGCATTCGCTGTAGAAAAATGAAACAATCTTCAGTTCTTTATATAAATGGTTCGTATTCGTATATACAACATTCAATCGCACAGATTTGACTTAAAAAGTGTAGTGTAGTGTATTACATGTGCAAATAAAAAAATGGTAAGTTGTATATTGATTTATAGAATGTGTAATGTATTAAATAAAATAAGTTATCTTTGTAATAACAATGTTAAATGTTAATGTAAGTACTAAGCGTCGTAATGTAACGGAGCTTCACGTAAGTAAATGGAATTGGCAATATACTGCTGAATAAATTTCAATATTATTTGTAACATACAGAATGATCACATCACGTTCACGGTTTTCAACTATTAAGTTAACTGAATTGAGTAGGTACCTTAGTCCAATACTGCATACTATCAATCGAGACTAGAGTATAAAATTTCTTTTTAAATATTTTTCAATCCATGTGTAAACAAAAATGATATTCATGGATCATGGGTATTTGTTTGGGTAACAATCATTGATATTGACATAGTGGACTATGATATATACATCATGGACCAAATTATCAGTTAGTAAGTTACTAATTTATATTACTAGAGTTTTACATAATACATATGTAATATCTTTTCTATCATAAAGATGATTGAAAAATAAATTCAACGTTATTTTACATTTATAACATGTTTAGATGTGCATTTTAGATATTTTTTTAGATAAGGATTGTTTTCTTTGTAGAATTAAAACTTGGAATACTTTTGAAATTTTTGTAGTTTGTATGCGATATAATTTCACTTTTTTTAAATATTTTTTATGATTACGTCTTACAAAACAAATCCGTCACTTTGCAATTGTAGTAGTAGTAAGCACTAATGTAGCACGAAAGAGTATACTTTCTTAGGATTAAGATAATTTTTTGTAAGTCATTTGGTTTATTTTAAATAGCCTTAGATATTCTTCAAATTTATTGTACGTACATGTGTTTTTTTGTTAAGCATTTTTTTTAATAGCTAAAATAGATAATAAAAATGATGTGTTCATTTGGACTTTGTTATTTTATGGTAATTTCTTCAGTGGATAACAAATTCACCAAATTGTATTGTTTATCGAATATATGCAATATATAATTTGATGTGGATTTAATTGGAACATAATTATTTTAAAAAGATACACTTTTTCATTAGATATAATAGTAGGTATAACAAAGGGGTCAAAATTTCAATTTGGTTAAACAAAGACTAATTCGTTTTGCAAATAATCACAATTAACCGAAAATTAATTAAATTGTCATAACTATTCAAATACATGTAATTGAAAATTCATTAGCAAATAATGTGCAAAACGTGCAATTTGACAATGTTTATAGTGGCAAGCAACAAATACCAAAATGCCATCATAACAAATCAATTTAGTGAATTGACACTATTATTCTGTCACAATAACATATTGGTTTAGTCATCCTTACTGTTCCTTGGTGGAAAAATTCTACTTCGTATTAGGCATAATATGAATTTTATAATGTCTATGTAACAACAACGTGATAGGGCACTTCCATCCTTTGTTCGGTAATGCAACAATTCAATACTGTTACAGTGAATTTTCATACGCAGTAATATAGCAATAACTAGAGCGTTATTCAAATAAAATAATGTGGTAAATTACTACTATATATGGGTACAGTTCCACCTTCGTTTTGTAATACTTACCTTTAATGGTTGGCGTATTGCCACTCCAATTTATATATTTCACCATTTCATAAAGCTTCTAATAACACAAATAAGTAGAGTGCATTCAATATTTTTTTGCAATTGCTGTCATAAGCTTATGTTAAAATAACTTTTTATTTGCAGTGATATTACAAAGAGTATTTGTAAAATTAACATTTCATTTATTTCAACTTTACCTAAAGTAAACCACTTAAATTAGTGCCAAATTTGCAAAGAAATAATGGAGACCTGTGGGAACAACTTTTTTTTTCTAATTTGCCACTTAATTTCTTACTGTGTACTTTAGTATGAGTTATACCATTTTTTGTGTCTGCGAAATTCTTGTGAACAAAGGCGTCTGCTTAAGGTAAATGCATACTGTGGACATAGACATATTTCAAAACAGTTACTGTAGTGATAAGTACCTTTACATATTTACAAGACCTTACTTTTGAACAATAAATGCGTAGTAAGACCCATAAAAGTAAGGATTTTTACAAAAATAAGCTTGGACAGATTATCTTTTAAGTATTTAAGTAACAAGAATTCAGTGAGACTTTTCTATACTAGTTACAAGTAGCTTACATTAACAGTTAAATTTTTACGAAGCTATATTTTTTTAGCTGCAGAATGGTAAAGAAAATCCTTATAATACACATAATTATGTTCGTGTAGCAGTAGATAAGGAAGGTCAATATTATTGTTATGCCTTCGTGGTGTCTTTTATACATAGCTTACGCCATTTTGGATAGTATGGCCGAGACCACGCGAGGACCAAACGACACTAGACGAGACGAGGACTTTGAAAGTCCTCGGTCTCGTCTCGTCTGCGGGCAACAATTAATGATGTAACTGATGCATTTATCTTCAATACGTTTACTAAAGATTCAAAAATAGAACATGCAATGTAGAAAAAAAACTGCTCTTTAATTTCGATTCTATAAATTTTTTTACCCAGATTCACTTTACGAGAGAATCGCCGCAAAAAAACAGCGGTGGGCTCATTTTTCTCCTTGCGCTGAAAACTATGCTTATTTTCCAAGGTCATTTACGAGCGTTGGGTGGGAGATACCCAAAAACAGTAAGAAACTTCTTTATAGAGAGTTTAATGGAGAATATAAAAAGTCCTATAACATTTTTTCGTAGAAGTTGTGGTTTACGGGCAAAACCCCGAAAAATTCGCAAGGTCACGATTGGGAGTGGTGTTTTGGGCAAAAGGGGAAGAAGCTCCCACCGGGGAGGTGGGAACTTTTCAGATCTGTATTTGGGTCCCTACTGAGAGTTCATATCCAAATTTTTAAAACTTTATAAATTTTTTCTTCTATTCCTTGAATTACGAACTAACTTGCTTACACCACTTGTAAAGAACACGCTGCCATCTTTGCATTTTCGTCATTACCTGTGTTAAGGGTTTTAAGGGTCATGGATATTTTTGGTAACGTTTTTCTCTTGTGATTGCTTCTCACGGTTCACTGACGCCAATGACTAATTCTTTTAGTTTTTATTTCTGGTTTACTTTTTTTCTGAATTTTATTTCATTATTATCTACCTTAAGCAGAGCTTGGATGACATTGCATTTTTACGTAGAACCCCATTTTGAGTTTCGATTTGGAGGATGATCACGTTCTATTGACCTACTGATTATTTAAGTTTGATTTTTTTTATTTCTTCCATCTATTCGGGTTATCAGTTATCAGATTTAGAATTAATCCTTACATTCTTACTATGATAAATTTAATTATCTGGCCAGTAGGTATATTTTGAGTTTAGCTACGAAATAGGTTTTGTCTTTGTAGGAATTTGTTTAATTTCATTTATTTAATTATAATAAATTTTTTTACATTTATATTTCCTGACAAAAAGGATTTTTTCAAAATTACGTAATGTCTCCAAATATATCCCGGTATTTAAGTTTGAATTGAATTCTTTCCTATTATTAGTATGGGGGAGGCAAAATATTATAAATGAAACATGTGCATCATCATTCACTATTTTCTGTGTAAAGTAAGTAAGTAAAGTAAAGGACAAAATTGCAAAATGCACTATCAACTTTTACGTTCTCCAAACAGCTTACGGTGTTTTCTGTTATACCAGTATTTATCCGATACTAAACTTTTACACAAACAACCATGTTTTGCTATAATTTGTAAGTCGTTTGCACCAAATCGCAGGAAAAAAATACAACGAACCCCATATTTCATAGTTCCAAACTTCATTAAAGTACTAAACAGCCATTAAGGCCGGCAAAAATGTTTCGAGGTTTAGTTTAAATGCCTCGTGGATATTTTATTAATTGAAACACGGGAATAAAAGGCGAGCGCAACCTGCATAAAACTAAACAATTTTAATTAAACCCGGCGCCCCTTTTTTACCTCTCTGGATATAGAACACCACTGTTGACGAAGTACAACTCGAGTTCCTCCAGAATAACAAAATAGTACAAAATAGAGGACAAGCACACTTAACACCTGTAGCTAGGCCGCATTAAATATGGATTTAGGAGAGGGCGAGCAATACAAAGCAGGGTATCGATTGGGCCGAGATCTCATGAAAGTAATTACGTAAAAGGTTTACTCCAATGCGGATAACTTCGCATATTACATTTAATTGGATTTGAATTATAACTTCGTAAGATGTTAAATATTTTAACGGCAGTTTACAAAATCTTAAGGGCGTCGCTCGTTCCGCATTACATAAATGCCCGATCAATCACTGGTACGGATTAATACGCTTTGAGGAAATTGATTTAGAGAAAAAAAAACTGGAGATATGATGTCTATTTTATATTAATGATATCCACTAAGGTTATGTTAATCGTTTTTAAAGCTATTGCCATCAAAATGAATGGAGAATGCATTAATCTTACTTATGACGTTTAAGACACCATACTAAAATTTCATGCACGGAGGTAAAAAGCCTTCCACATTAAAAAAATATTGTCCTATTTACTTATCCCTAACAACCGGCCTTACTTGTTCCATCATGTGGAAATCTAAAAGTATGGTGCCTAATGAAGCGTTTTAATGTTATACGCTTCGATTACTACTATTTTTTGCTAAATAAACCCAATCGATGTTTATTTAAATGAGCTACACGTATCTGATTTCGGCATACACTGTGTTTAGTTTGTCAGGTTTCGCGAGATGAGAAATATGCATTGCGGTACGCATGAAAAGCGAACCATTTTAAATTTAAATGCCCTATTCTGCTACCGGCTTCCGGGTCAATACTGCATACTGTGATTTATTATTCAAAAGCCACCGGAAGATACACACCGAATACATTATTATTATTAATACCAATTCTGCGCCATCAACATTGGTTTCTGCATTGGTCAATTTTACGTCATCGTCAAATCATCAATACTAAATTAGAACAAAAATGCAAATGTTCGGAAGCAACTGTGTATTTTTGCTACTTTTGAATGAACCTTTTACTACAAATACTGATTTAATGTGATATGGCATTAATGTAAGTAATACGAGTATAGTTTATATTAGGTCTAATAGGGAACGGAAATAAAAGAATATGTGAACGAAGAGAACCATGAAGAAAAGACATAATGAACAAGGTTCAAAAAGTATTGGAAATTCTGGTCAAGATAAGTACAAAAGATACTAGGAGTAGTAAGAAGAATAGGAAAACCTATTCGAAGAGTAAAGAGTAAAGGAAAGGAACAGAGAGGCGATCTTCGGAAATGGGAAACACCCACATGAAATTCAAGACGGCCTCCCAAAAAGTACTATGTACCACAAAACTCTTCATTTTGATATGATATAACCCATGGTTCTATTTGTTTCTTTAATTAAAATTCAGATGTTCAAAGTGGTGATACCTATTCTTTTTGAATCGCCCTGTATATATGTCGTAGGCATTTTATAAAACGCGGGCAGATAGTAAAAGGAATGCGTTAGTGCTCGTATTTTACCTGCCGGTTGCTTTTCAGGCATTTAGTAAGTAACTGAATTCATTTCAGTCATTTAATAAAGGACTACACATTGAATTGATCGTCCTAGGCATTTTAAAATGCCTAGGCAGTTTATAAAACGGGGACAAACTTATAGACAATGTGGTTTGTCTATGGGCAAACTGTAGCACGGTGTACTTTCTAGGACTAAGCGATTCCCCTTCAAAATCAATAATCCCTTATCTATCTAAAAGGGAAAGAGAAACTGCCCCATACGTCAAATTGTTAGCGTTTCACGAAATGACTAGGCAGTTCATAAAATGACAACGTGTTTAATGTACTCCTAAGTTTTCAATAAATCAAATAATTATATTAGTTACCAGTATAAAAAGATCCAACCTTTCATTTCCATTTTTCACGCACGAGGCACAAATGCACAAATAAACTATCCATAACCCCAAACGCGTAGGAAAAGTAAGTGCGCACGCGTTCGAATTCGTTTGCGAAGTATTTAATTAGATGACTAAAATAAATTTAGGCACTTACTGAAGGCCTGAAAAGCGTTCGGCAGATTGTAAAAACGAGCACTAACGCATTCATTTTACTATCTGCCGCGTTTTACAAAATGCCTAGGCAATTTATAAAATGACGAATTATACAAAATGCCCACGACATGTGTAGTATACGTATCTCCAGTTGTTTTGTAGTTATTTTGAAGAGAAGGACGATTTTCACAAAATTTGCAGAAATTCGTTTTTCACTTTTAGCTTGAATTATTTCAAAATTAAGGCTTCTAAGCTGGTCACACTTCTAGAATGCATTAATAAATACGTAATTAAAGAAAACTGGAAAAGGAGGACTAATTTTAATTAGCGTGGTAATTAGGGGGTTGCTTGCGCTGATTTTTTCGCTGAAAAAAGCACGGATCTACTTTATTTTCATTGTAACTTACTTAATTTTTATGCTAAAGTTTGTTTTTAAAAAAAAGAAGAATAAGGTTTTTTTAAATACTTTCTCGAAAAACGTTTTTCCGTTATTTGACTGTGAAACTCGGTTCGTATTCGTCATATAGCAATTATTAAAGGCTAATTTTCTTTGTTTTTTTAGTGATACGATTTTGTTCTCTGCAGTTTTTTTTAATAAAATGCATACTTTTTGAGCTTTTCGCGAATAACCAATTAAAAACATTGATATTTTTTATGAAAAACTCATACTTTCGGTCGCGAATAACTGGAGAAGTACCTATTTACTTTCCAAACAAAATTTATAGAACACTTTTTGCTTAGAATTAATTTTTCTATCCAGTCCTGGTGTTAAAATTAAATTACAATAAAAAATTGCCACCCCCAGAGTGAAAGCGTCCTTTTGGAAGTTAATCGATTCATTTTGAAAAAATTGCGATGGCCAAACCTTCATTTCCTGGGCTGAGGGGAATTTTTTGATTTTTAATCCTACTCATATTCAATAGCACTAATCCATGAACTAGTAGAAATCGATTGGAGAAGCTGTCTCTACAGATGGATGGACGGAAAGGCGTACAAAATCATCACATAATTTTCGAAAGAATTCCTTTAAAAACCAATATGGTCCTTGTAAGTAACGAAAGTTAAAAAAAGAAAACAGACACTACACATTTTTTGGAGAAATTCCCATTGGTGCAAAACACTGGTTTAATGTTAAAAATTGGAAAACTTCTTAGCTGTTCCTTAGGATCCATGTAAAAATGGAACATAATTGAATTGCACTAAGTAACTATTTTGGTGGCATACGGCCCTTACGAAAATGAAGTTGTCCTGCCAGTTTTGAAATTTGAATCACTCCCGCTTTTATTTCATTAAAGGTGAAAAACGCATGCGCCACTGAAGATGCTTTCCCGGGAAGTACAGCAACTCAAATTGCACAAGTACGAAGGTTCGTAAGTGAATCGGCGTCATGCTTCTCAGCTCTAGTGAGAAAGAGAACGTGGCGAAATTTTAGATGAGGCGGCAGAACGTATAAAGCTTTTGATGGTATGTATTTGATTCTTAAATATAGCTACATGTGTACTTTAACCTTCCCTTGTCCTTTGGATTGTCGATCTATTAGGGTGTTTGCTTTAGTAAATGAATTTGCAAGGCCTTATAAAATAATGCGCAAGGTTTAAAAAAATAAGTTAACAGTTGAGGGTCGTATTTAGGGGTAAGTAGCTTTTTTTATTTGTCATAGATAGCACATAGGCACGTAAAGTTTTCTCATGTACGTAGCAGTTTCATGTCCCCAGTATGAGGGAGATATAATAATTCCCCAATGTTGTCGTATGGATTGAAAACTATTATAATCTGAAATTGTAAAATGTCAATTGGAAAAGAAGTGAGTACATATCCTGAAAGGTTTTCAATGCTGTTTTTCTTTTCTTGTAATCAATCAACTCCCTAGAGCTATTCTCGTGTAATTAAGAGAGGGCAACCCTGATTTGAATTTGGATCTGATGTTTGTTCTTTCACTTTCCCCATTTCTTGCGTTTTATTTGTTGGCCGATTCTTAGAGCGACACACACAGTGTTTTTTTTGTATCTGTTCAAATAACATAAAAAAATAAAAACGAGTATAAGAGGAGCCAATCACGAAAATGTACAAACGACAGGGGAATTAAATGATACTAAGAAGAAGACTGAGAAACGTCGTTTAAAATACATTGGGTGACAACCAGTGTGTAATAGGGGTTACATTTCAGGGTGGGGAAGTCACTAATCGTTTTGTTGAATTTTGGTTGTTTACGGTCATGTTACATTTTTGTCTCAAAATGTATCCACGGCTAGCTGAATTTTACTAAGATTATGTCGATTTAATTCACTTAGTAAAATGGACTTATTTGTTTCTGAACCAGAAATCTCAAAAATTATCTGTTCCGTCTCTCTCTCTACTGAAATTTAAATCAATCAATTTTATGTTCATTGATACATCAAGAATCCAAAATGTTTAGTATTATATTTTACTTTGCTAAATAAACAATGGGAAAATATGAAACATCTGCTTTTTAATAGAAATTGAAAACAAACTTATAGATATTGTTATCTACACAACGTCATGTGGTTGTTTTTGTCAGTATTGGCACCTGTAGTAATGGTGGATCACCCTATATAATGTCAATCTCAATTTTTCTAAGTTTAGTAGTCGTTAGTTTAGATTGAACAGTGTTAATTTGTCTTAGAATTACTATGAATTTAAATTGTGATTTATTGATTGATTTATTGTTCAAATACGATCAGAAAGATTAGGGACATTATGAGACAATTGCTCTAGTTTTTTTTAATTAATCCGGTTTGGCGGAAAGGAGTTTTGTTTATCGCCTCGTTAAAAGATAATTTGTGGATAAACATGTATTCTCCTACTTAGCAGGTGCGTTTCTTTATCGAAGACGTGCAGTGTATTGTCCGAGTGCGACCTTTCTATAAGGTGCTTGGGCCACTTCAGTTGCTTTGTACAGTTGACCTATACAGGGTGACCATTTGAAAACGAAACAGAACCTATTTTGGGGACCACAAAACATTTACGAAAAAATCCTCGGGCCCGTCAATTTTTGATTTAAGGGGGAACCATTTTTTTGCTAGTTTCGCCTCCCTGAGGGCAAAGCCATAGCGGGGGTGACAAGCGCCCCCAAAATTTTAAATCGAATGGGGGGTCGAGTGATACTTATTTTGAAGGTATTTTTATGTGGATTATAACCCTTAAGTTATAAATCAATTTTATTTTATGTGCTTAAAGCTAAAATCAATCAAGTAAATGTTGAAAAGATTGGCCTTCCATATAATAATACAGGTTTTGTTTGGACCTCTCCCGTACATTTTGAAAAACTTCTGGGGTGATTTGACGACATTCACTAATTATTCTTGGTCGCAAGTTGGCTGACTAGCATAAGTTGTAGTTTTTAAATGGCCTCATAAAAAAATCTAACGGACCAGGGAACGAGGAGGTCTCCTCTTCTTCCAATCCATTGCCCCAGAAACGTTTGGTCCAAATATTGATGAACCCTTTCAGCTTAGTGGGGTGGTGCACCATCTTGCTGAAATACTAGACAATTTTCCAAGTACGCGTATGCAAGTACTCGTACAAGTATATAAATAAGATCAGCAAGGTCTTTGATTTGATCAAATTCTCGCTCTTTATTACGATGGTAATGGTGCATGAAAAAAATATTTGCACATTCGGTGCCAA
Organism: Photinus pyralis; assembly: GCF_008802855.1. Taxonomy (NCBI): domain Eukaryota; kingdom Metazoa; phylum Arthropoda; class Insecta; order Coleoptera; family Lampyridae; genus Photinus; species Photinus pyralis. The sequence continues at coordinate 9,834 of NW_022172359.1, forward strand.
ATGTCAAAAAATATTTCTCAGTACAAATAATTTTTATTCATTATTTAAATTTATAGATAACATAACTCATTGCAATTTTGCATCGGTTTATTTAAGTGCACCTACTCGAAATGCTCTTGCCAAAACCACCACGCTATTACTTCTAAGCAAATTTCAGCTTGATTTCCGCCTTAATGGTTATTTTTGCAACAACATCCGTGCAGAATATAAATTATTTGCATTTTCGAGAGGTGTAAAGCCAATGACCACAAACATTATGTTAATTTCTAATAATCGCCAAAATTATGACTTGTTTTTGAAAAACTCAGAATAACCTTGGCCGAAATTATTCGAATTGTAAAAATTGAACAATTTGCATACGAGATCAGTTACTGACCACCTCAATCTAGCAACGAACATTAAAAATAACTTTTTGATAAACACAATCTAATCAGCATTCAAATAAACAGCGTTTTAAATGTAGCGTTTCTGCTTGATAACTTTGAACTTGTACCAAATTTTCAAGTACACCAATTTTCGCAAATGGGTTTCTATTAAATTATAATGGAAACGTGAACGAACTACGAGGATCCTTGCCAATATGAAAATGAGGTTTTTGAACACATATATTTATTTTAAACACCCGAATTAGTGTATAATTACGATATTGGTTCAAGGTTATCTTGGACGTCTATTGAGCGCGAAAGTTATAATTAAAATCGCCGAAACGCGAAACGCTTTTTGTTAATCAATGGAAATTTGGGTACTTCCCCTCACATTTATTACAGGGCGGCGGGGGGTGTTATTGCAGTTGAAATGCTTGTCACCCTTTGCCTTTGAGATGTTTTCTATTAACTGTGTCGCCTTGACATTTACGTTTTTTTATGAGATGTTTTATCGTGACACGTCAAAAGGCAACATTCCAAAAAAAGCGCTCGATTAATTTGTTATGTGTCGTATACTTACTACCTTTCATAGATAGGAATCGATTTCAATAATATAAGGGTTATAACATGCAATGAGGTGCGCGTCTCTGGAAGGGAACCGGGGCTTTGCCTGTAAGCTCGGGTAATATTAATATACCTACTCTGTATGTTTCATTGCCGTTTCATGGTATCCTTTTGATCATACAGTGATTTAGGTTGGCTTCAAACAAAACTACGGACATAAAGCTACATTCCCAGCTAAATATGTCTTTGACATGTTTGCATGTATTAAATACCAAACACGTAAAAGTAATACCTAATAAGGTAAATCAGCTATGTAATATTAGTGACTAATTAGGGGTTGTGTTGCGGTTAACAATGGCGGTATACGTCGTAGATTAAATATTTTACATTACGCCAACCCATAAATTATTATTAGCAATGCATTACGAGCGAAGTTAATTTAAAATTCCTAACCAAACAAATGAATGCAGTGTAAACAGTTTCCCTTGTAGAAACTTCAATTTCCTTTGAGTTCAAGTTTGTTCACTTTTACGAATAATACTTCAATATTAATTTCCTGTTCTGAACAATTTCGATCAAGATTTAATGATTTTAAATTAAAGTAGTTTTTGGTAGATAGGTGACTGATCAAATTTCCTTCTCACATAACTTTAATATACGAATGTCATTACCATAATATTCGGTTTCTCGGCTCAGTTCAATATACACGCAACCGACCATGTTGCCCAAGATTAGAAATGCATTGATTTCGGTTCAGCGAATGACATTCGGGTAGGTTTTCTTTTGTAGTATTTTATGGTCAACTTTATGATTAGGTAACTCAGTCGCGCCAATTATTAAAATTCATCACGAATTTCTAACTTCTAACTCAAGCTTTGATGCCCACCCTGCATATAAAAAGTACACATATTACTCCAACACAAATAGCAATAATTTGTTGCATATTACACTCTACACGATATACGAGCTGTACGGGGCCTAGAGATTACACTATTCCAGAAAGCCACAGAAACATCGAGGCGCCATCAAGTCGAGAAAAGATTAGTTACAGGCGATAAGGAACGAAGGCGGATGCGATGCGACGCATTCTTTCTATGAAATCTGTTTAAGTTAATCACGGTCCATCTTTCTTTATATTTAGATATATTCCATGAATGTTCTCTCCTGTAGGTTGTTTTTGTTGCAGAATCGCGACTTGATTTGTGCATCCCTTAACACATCACAGGAACGTTTTTCAAGTTAAAAAGTGCGAATCTCATTCAAACTTTAAATTTGCAAATATCTTTCAAGACTTTGGCTTGTAAGTATACCCTGCACAGTCCTCATGAACAAATTTTAACTTTTAGTTTCTAATTGAGGTTTAAGAACTATTTGAAATTTCATTTCGGAATCTTAATTTGAGATAGGGTTTGCTATTTCATCATGGGGTTCAAACTCATACCCTGTTTGACACTTTCTTACCTGAATTCAACAATGAAATTTTTTAAAAATAATTTCCGGCTAGCTTGAAATGAAATTAATGATTGAAAGGAATGGAGAAACGGCTCCTTTCCCTTTATTGTTTCTATGATAGAATATCTTCCCGTTAAAATCTCTTAATTTCTAATTAAATTCTCCCTTACGTACAAAGCAATTGTAATTATTGTCGTACATGAAAAATTATTGTTTCTATGATAGACTTTGTTTATAGGACCACCAATCAACCCAACAATCGCCTCCTCAAAATGAAATGTCTTCCCGTTCTAAAATCTCGAAATTTTTAATGAAATTCGCCCTTACAAACATAGCAACATTCAGTTGCGGGGATTGTAATTATTGTCGTCAATTAAAAATTATTGTTTCTATGATAGATTTTGTTTATAGGACCACTAATCAACCCAACAATCGCCTCCTCAAAATAAAATGTCTTCCCGATATAAAATCACGAAATTTTTAATGAAATTCACTCTTACAAACATAGCAACATTCAGTTGCGGGGGTTATAATTATTGTCGTACATTAAAAATTATTGTTTCTATGATAGATTTTGTTTATAAGACCACCAATCAACCCTACAATCGCCTACTCAAAATATAATCTCTTCCCGTTCTAAAATCTCGAAATTTTTAATTAAATTCGCTCTTACAAACATATCAATATTCAGTCGCGGGGGTTGTAATTTATGTCGTACATTAAAAATTATTGTTTCTATGATAGATTTTGTTTATAAGACCACCAATCAACCCAACAATCGCCTCCTCAAAATGAAATGTCTTCCCGTTCTAAAATCTCGAAATTTTTAATGAAATTCGCTCTTACAAACATAGCAACATTCAGTTGCGGGGGTTGTAATTATTGTCGTCATTAAAAATTATTGTTTCTATGATAGATTTTGTTTATAGGACCACCAATCAACCCAACAATCGCCTCCTCAAAATAAAATGTCTTCCCGTTCTAAAATCTCGAAATTTTTAATGAAATTCACTCTTACAAACATAGCAACATTCAGTTGCGGGGGTTGTAATTATTGTCGTACATTAAAAATTATTGTTTCTATGATAGATTTTGTTTATAAGACCACCAATCAACCCTACAATCGCCTCCTCAAAATAAAATGTCTTCCCGTTCTAAAATCTCGAAATTTTTAATGAAATTCGCTCTTACAAACATATCAATATTCAGTCGCGGGGGTTGTAATTTTGTCGTACATTAAAAATTATTGTTTCTATGATAGATTTTGTTTATAGGACCACCAATCAACCCTACAATCGCCTCTTCAAAATAAAATGTCCTCCCGTTCTAAAATCTCGAAATTTTTAATGAAATTCGCTCTTACAAACATAGCAACATTCAGTTGCGGGGGTTGTAATTATTGTCGTGCATTAAAAATTATTGTTTCTATGATAGATTTTGTTTATAGGACCACCAATCAACCCAACAATCGCCTCCTCAAAATGAAATGTCTTCCCGTTCTAAAATCTCGAAATTTTTAATGAAATTCGCTCTTACAAACATATCAATATTCAGTTGCGGGGGTTGTAATTTATGTCGTACATTAAAAATTATTGTTTCTATGATAGATTTAGTTTATAGGACCACCAACCAACCCAACAATCGCCTCCTCAAAATAAAATGTCCTCCCGTTCTAAAATCTCGAAATTTTTAATGAAATTCGCTCTTACAAACATATCAATATTGAGTTGCGGGGGTTGTAATTATTGTCGTACATTAAAAATTATTGTTTCTATGATAGATTTTGTTTATAGGACCACCAATCAACCCTACAATCGCCTCTTCAAAATAAAATGTCCTCCCGTTCTAAAATCTCGAAATTTTTAATGAAATTCGCTCTTACAAACATAGCAACATTCAGTTGCGGGGGTTGTAATTATTGTCGTGCATTAAAAATTATTGTTTCTATGATAGATTTTGTTTATAGGACCACCAATCAACCCAACAATCGCCTCCTCAAAATAAAATGTCCTCCCGTTCTAAAATCTCGAAATTTTTAATGAAATTCGCTCTTACAAACATATCAATATTCAGTCGCGGGGGTTGTAATTATTGTCGTACATTAAAAATTATTGTTTCTATGATAGATTTTGTTTATAGGACCACTAATCAACCCTACAATCGTCTCCTCAAAATAAAATGTCCTCCCGTTCGAAGATCTCGAAATTTTTAATGAAATTCGCTCTTACAAACATACCAACATTTAGTCGAGGGGGTTGTAATTTATGTCGTACATTAAAAATTATTGTTTCTATGATAGATTTTGTTTATAAGACCACCAATCAACCCAACAATCGCCTCCTCAAAATAAAATGTCTTCCCGTTCTAAAATCTCGAAATTTTTAATGTAATTCGCTCTTACAAACATAGCAACATTCAGTTGCGGGGGTTGTAATTATTGTCGTACATTAAAAATTATTGAGGATTGGGTGTAGATGTAGTTGCCCTCTTATTTAATTGAGATATTTGGGAGATCCGTTAGTAGGGATGTTACATATATGTGTCTTTTAGGGCTCCATCTTAAGGTTAGATCGTTTTGTCCTGAACACCGGTTTCACGTACCTGATTAAATTCTTTCCTGCCATCATCTGTACCGTATAAGATACCAGTTCATTATCAAGAACCTGAGATAACAAAGGGGCGGCCAGTTTGTCTATATTGAACGAGATCATTTGGCCAATGGGAATTAATTATTAGAAGACACCACTAAAGGGGAACTTCTTTTTACTGGGATCTAATACTTGTGCTCTCACTATCGAAGGAATATTGTCCGCTATCACATTGATTTTTTATTTTGGGGATATTTATGATAAAGTTAGTCTATCGTACGGGGGAGAATTAAAATCAAGTGGGGTTTGTAAATTAATATTGATTTGTACTGTTAATACGTGAGAATATTTTGTATTTGTGGGAAGGGTTGGACAAAGTAAATTGATGTTGGAATGATTTTATCTGATTCCTAAGTACAATGAACCAATATTTCTTTCGTCAATTTGGATGATTACTTTCCATTGTAGCTTCCCAGCTTCATACAGGGAGAGAAGACAATAGAGAATCTGGGTGGCGCTCAACTTTGGGCAAGTTCCTTCTTTTTTTTAATTGTAACATCCATGAAACTCCAATAATAAAGTACTTAAGTAAAAGTACTGGAAGGGGGAGGGGGCACACAAATTGTGATTCCCCATCTCGCCAATCTCAGTCCGCTAAAAGTGCTTTCGGCATTATTAATCAAACCTTTCCATCATCACCTTGGTTGGCCTTTATCTTCGCACTTTAGTCTATATTAAGAACCTTGGAGTGATAATTTGGGCATGGAACCTACCCAAATACACCAAATGTTTTGATTTAAATATATTTGTCGGCAAAAATAGCGTGTAATAAACAGTTGGGACGCAATAATTTATAAGCACCTTGAAAATAGCCAGAAAAATGTCCTGACCTGCCATAACTTTCCAATAAACGTTTATAATTCACTAATGATTTGTTTCACTGCCTATTCGCAATAATATATTTGCACGGAATTTAAAATCACGTCAGACTTAAACTTTATTACCATCGCATTATGCTCTTAATAAATAATTACCTGTACGTTAATGTACCTTCGGATTTCATTTGTACGGTGAAATACTCTCGCAATTATTAAATTCTTTCTAAATGTAACATGTAGATCAGTTGTAAAAGAAAAATACTATACTTCTCTTAATTACATCTTGCAGGATTTACGTCCTTTATGCACGCAACAAGTGATATTAGGTGGTTTGAAATCTACATATCGCTCTCTTGAATAAAATATAACTTACTGTATGAGAGAATTAAAGGGAATATAATTAACCTTTAACAATTTGTTTATCTACAGAATAATCTTTTAGTTAATTGGTTTGCTTCGATTACTTTGACATAAAAAGCTTGTATATATTGAATTTTTTTTCCAAAATTAATCAAGGGCGTCATTCCACTTACGACGACAAGTTTATAACAAAAAAATGTAGTCTAAATATTTGCAGCTTGTATAAATTATGTATACCCTCAGTTTGTTTCGTTATATAAACCCAGCGAACTTGACCTTCCTCAAAGTTAACTATATTAACACTCACCGGCCACGTTAGTGTAAAAATACTATTTCTCTCAAAACAATTCTCTAATGGGTTTTTGAAAAAAAACAGTGTCAACGAACCATCAGTTAATTGAGTTAAATTTGTCATGTATTAACATTTGCGCGCAATTGCAAACAACAATAGCATAATGTATATTTTCGGAATTACCTAGAAAAATCACCTTCAATTATAAATAACATAAATAAGAGTGTATACTCGTAAAAACCGTAATTGAAAAGAAAGTCGTTAAAATTTGCTTTAAGATCAAATTACTTTGAAATATTGTCCTTATTAATAAAGGCGGTGTGTCTTTTTAAGCTTTAACGAGTACGTCGTTCGCCGTTTTCGAAGTTAATGTGTTACTGGAAACGAAATATCACATTTATTTTGGACAGAAAGGAGGGTACGAATTCGTGCATTAATTACGCAGAACATTTCCACTAACAGTGATCGAGTGGGTAACGAAAATAGTCTTGTACATACAGTGAAATATCGATAACTACTGCAGTCGTCTCAATTTGTACGCGATGAATCTGAAAGGTAAAACAAGAACATGCAAAATAAATTGCGGAGATGGTTACCAATTGTATAATTATAATAATATAATAATTATAAATTAGAAACATTTCCTTAGTTAAGCCAGTAAATAGTAAGGTATTGTGGTTTCTCCTTTACTTCTCCTTCAAGGTATTGTAGCGAATATTTCAGAAATCCCGACAGACATCGAGGTGCCATGAAGGATGTGACGCAATATGTCCGAGAAATATGACGTGTTTGTTCTAGAACATTCTGGAGCGAGGACATTCTAGAAGACTCTATATAAGCAAACCGAATTGTGTTTCAAGTCAGTTCCAACTTCGATGCCTGTATATGTAATGCCGGTATAAATTAATGCTTTTTAAGACTGTTGTGTTAGAAAATTAGACAGATTGTCGATAGCATCATACATACTTGGAATCTAATCTCCTTAGTAGCCGATTGATTGGGTGTTAATTTAAACTATACACATACCTTTATTAAAATTATGTTTGAAATAGCGAATATGCAATTGTAAGGTATCGCCGCATTATAGCAATTTAAAATGATTTGTAACAAACAAGACATGATCTGTATTTTGCAAGCAATTTAAAATGTTATCGACGAAACGGCACAATAACAAGATATTTTCCTAAAAACGCGATATCTTTAAAAATGAACCAATACGTTTCCTTGCGAAGAAGTAATAATACAACCCTTAAAATAAACTGACGCCCACCGCACGTTATTGTTCACCTTTTGCACAGAAATTGGATATCTGTTTCTTATTAGATATAAGTTGCTTTTCATGTCGCCACATTCAATTTAGCAATACATGCCTCTATTCCACATTTTTGTTAAGTAGGACAAATCTCAGCGCGGACTGTTGCGTTCTATATAAGAAATAAGATGGAAAAACACTTACCCATTCTCTTCTCTTATATAGCACGCGTGTCCTATACGACCTCGTTTGTTATAATCAGATAAATTTGTAAAAAATCTCATTGTTTAGAATGCACCACTTTTTTTCTGCTTGCTTGTAAAAATAAACACTAGGTGATCCACTCGGTAGTTTTGTATATTGACAACGAAAGTAAAAAAATGAAATGGACTTCCCCTTTACAGGATTTTTTACAAATGCTTATCGCTAATAACAGTATAAATAGCATAAACTTTCATTCACAATTTACCTTAAAAATAATTACAATGAACCAATGAATTTAGAGGTTTTCTTTACTGAATTTTGAACAAATCTTTAAAAAAATCTGACTTTTACTTTATCTATTTCTGTTAAAGCTACAGTCAATCATTAATTATGACATTGGTTCTTAAAAATTTATTAATTTGATATAATAATAAAAATAGAGAGCACTGTATCTCGTAAATCGAATATTCTCTCTGGTGAATTTTCCCTGGGTTTAATAATCAATAATCTCGAATTAATGTTGTCAATGTGTATGATAATTTGTTGCAAATAAAGTTGTAATAACAAAGAACTGGTTGGGGTGTAAGCAGGTAACAAAACAAACTAGCTGTACAACAGGTGATTCATCTTTGGTGCAATAAACCCCTTTTGTCAAAAACAAAATCGAAAATTACATGAACTTGGAGCGCAAATTCAACGTTTAAAACTACGAAACGTGAAAATTAATGAATCGCAACTCATATCGCACATGGTTTCTAAACCACCTGGAATAGGTAACTCGCCCCTCGTCCGTGGTATACGAGCCTACAGTTGAGATTCGAGAACAGTACCAGAATTAGGTGTCGTAACTAATGTGGTTATAGTTATTTACCACCCCCGTGCAATTATTGTGGTACATTAAAAATTATTGTTTCTATGATAGATTTTGTTTATAGGACCACCAATCAACCCAACAATCGCCTACTCAAAATAAAATGTCCCCCCGTTCTAAAATCTCGAAATTTTTAACGAAATTCGCTCTTACAAACAGATCAATATTCAGTTGCGAGGGTTGTAATTATTGTCGTACATTAAAAATTATTGTTTCTATGATAGATTTTGTTTATAGGACCACCAATCAACCCAACAATCGCCTCCTCAAAATAAAATGTCCTCCCGTTCTAAAATCTCGAAATTTTTAATGAAATTCGCTCTTACAAACATAGCAGTATTTAGTCGCGGGGGTTGTAATTTATGTCGTACATCAAAAATTATTGTTTCTATGATAGATTTTGTTTATAAGACCACCAATCAACCCTAAAATCGCCTCCTCAAAATAAAATATCCTCCCGTTCTAAAATCTCGAAATTTTTAATGAGATTCGCTCTTACAAACATAGCAACATTCAGTTGCGGGGGGGCAATTATTGTCGTACATTAAAAATTATTGTTTCTATGATAGATTTTGTTTATAGGACCACCAATCAACCCTAAAATCGCCTCCTCAAAATAAAAGATTCGAGAACAGTACCAGAATTAGGTGTCGTAACTAATGTGGCTATAGTTATTTACCACCCCCGTAACCGTCTCTTCACCGATAAGAGTTTATAAACAATAAGTGCACAGGGAATTCACAGCCCACAACTTTAAATGAATGGCCTACTATATAAATTTAACTTGAGGTCATGTGCATGTAATAAAAAACATAAATTCAGCAAACATTTACACCAAAAATGAAAACGGCTTCAAAAGATAACGTGTTCTTTTAGTTTGTGGATTTTTCAAGAAAGGATGCCAAAAATACGCTTCCTGTAAAATGTTCTGTATCTTTTGACACCACATTCATAAATTCTTCTGGAATTTAATGGAATCGACCGCTTCATTTCCAGCATTCTATGCCATAAGGTTCCCTTGGATAACATATGCACCGTGAATATTTCGATTTCTTTTTTTAGGGGAATTTTTCGAAAGAAAAAAAATCGATTTCCACGAATTCAAGGTTCAGTGCTATTGAATATGAGCCGGATTGAAAGTCTGGTTTCTGAACACGAGCTGATTGGCAAAAAATTCCCCTACTGAAAATCGTATGCGATTCTTCCTATCTTGTATTTATCATGCCGAGGTGGACGCGCTTCAAGCGATTTTTACTTGGGACAATGTATGAACGCAAAATTGTATTCTCAAAAGTTTAAATTGCATGGATTGAGTTGAGAAATTTAAATAAGGGTTAACGACTGGGTTCCGGCAACTTCTTAATTTGGCCGGTAAGTAGTTAGTTAATAACAAAGAATGAGACCGCGAATGGTGTACATACAATAATTTAAATACATAGTCAATTTATGAAGGGTACACTAACCTTCTTTAATTAAAATTATGATAATTTTTCTTAAACGCCGCTTTGCGTTACCATATCGCAATTAAAATAATTAATTAATGAGAACATTTTAATGTAAAAAGGATATACGTTTTCGTCGAAATACAATAATAAGGGAAGAAGAAGTTATAAAACTAATTTTGATTAGCATAGAATAGTAATCGCACATGAATGAGTGATTGTTTTTCATTCACAGAATTCTGTAATTATGCGTGTACAATGGGTCCAGTTTCCATTGCCCTCGCGTATCTTCCTTCCATTTGAAGAGCGATGGCCTATGAAGGCTATGGAAAAATTCCAAATTGGATTAAATCTCGTGTAAGCCACACTTTGGCACGGGATATTCGTCATGGTAAATACGGTCCTAGAACGTTAGCCTTAAAAAATTACACAATGTTTTCCCTAAGCCCCATATAAAATGAGTGGGAGGCGGCAAATATTCCGGGGGAGAATTTCGGAGGACGAATATTCCTTGCGATTGGAAGAATATTTCAGTGGTGAATCTTTGTATAGTTGCTTTTTTCCGGAATAATACCAAACCGTCATTATTTTGAGTAATTTTACAGGTAACAGTAAAGGTTGAGCTTGAGTAGTGGGTAAAATTAGCAAAAGGAAGTAATAATAGTTTAGAGGTAATGCGGGCGTTTGTAATTAGCGTTTAAACATTAAATAACCGGAATAATAACATTTTCTCTCACTTCGTGCAACTTATGATTAGTTGTAAACAATTGACAAGGATATTATGTGCTTAACGCGACAAAAAAAGACACATTTATTGCCTTGGCACGCCACCCGACAAATAACAATTACACTAAATGTGCGAATTTTGATACAATAGTGCCTTGTCGGTCGTCAATTTTAACTTAATCTATACGGAAATACCTGCACAACAGGATCCTATTTTCTGTCGGTTTCCTCCAGCTCTACTAAAGTCCGACTTTACAAAAAAAAAGTACAGCGTGTGGAATGTGGCGCAATAAAAATCATTGGAAAGAATATAATTGAAGATTACAATTCCAAATTATGAGAGTTTCTTTTAGAAAGTGCTCGCGGGTCAGACAAATAACTTCTGACGTTATGCTTTCGGGATATGGAAAACGTGCACGGCTCTGGTGCGGTTATTAGAGCAAATCCGGGAAATAGAAAATGCAAATGCATTCTGGATGGAAGAAAACATACTTGGAATATATTGTATATTTATTATGCAAAACGTAACACTGTCCAAACACACTGCAAAAGTTGTTTCGTTATGTGAATTACGACGGCTGCAAAGTAGAATCGCCTTTATTAGCTTTCGTAACGGCGTATTTTTTTTTAAATTTGATGATAGCCACTGGAAGTATGGAGTGTGTGATTTGAATTTGTTATTTATTGAGGTACCCGTTAAAATGTCACAATTAAAATGCATTGGACAGCTACAACTGCAAATGATTGTATTATGTATCATTACAGGCAATTATTAGGCACGATTCACGTTCTAGTTTACCTTTGAAAATCAAAACAATTGTTAATGCCATAGTAGAAACATTGTGACCCAATTTCCTGAACTTATTTCGTTAATGCAAAACAAACCTACTTAACACTAATATATACAGGGTGACAATTTGAAAACTTACCACCCACCATATCTTAGTAAATAAACGAGATATTTAAAAAAATCAAAATCCGTTTCGGTAATTCGGAGGGGGAATTACAATGACATAGTTGGCGAGGCACCCCCTCCAACCCTCTCCGCCCCTGCCACCCCAACTTTTAAATCTTAAATAGTGACCCCCCATGTGTGATACGTCGTTGGAAAGCTCTGAAAAAATGCTTTCCAACCATACCAAATAGCATTACATTTAGGTTAGTAATTATCGTGCAAATCAAAAAATAAACTGATATGATACATTTGAAATCTGTCGTATTTAAAACACAACGGGCGAACATAGACGAACTAAACTCGGAACTAAGACAGAGAATAATTCAAGAATGTCGAAATATTGCAAAACCAACATTGGAAAGGTTCGACAAGAGTTTGAGAATAGATTATAACTGGCGATCAAAAATCAGTTGCTGTCGAGTCGGCTTTGGAAGTTCAAGTTAAATACGATTTTCCATGTTTATTTTTTGATTTGCACGATAATTACTAACCTAAATGTAATGTTATTTGGTATGGTTGGAAAGCATTTTTTCAGAGCTTTCCAACGACGTATCACACATGGGGGGTCACTATTTAAGATTTAAAAGTTGGGGTGGCTAGGGCGCAGGGGGTGTGAGGGGGTGCGTCGCCAACTATGTCATTGTGATTCCCCCTCCGAATTACCGAAACGGATTTTGATTTTTTTTAATATCTCGTTTATTTACTAAGATATGCGGGGTGGTAAGTTTTCAAATTGTCACCCTGTATGTGCACTACACTCCATAGCCACCTATTACTACCCCAGAGGGTCAGAGGCACAAGTACTTATTTTGTACTTGCCCCTTAATCGCTTCAGCCAAGCTTTATAGTCTTACAATTCGTGTGCGGACAATTCGCGCCCGGACAATTCGCACTCGGATAATTCGCACCCGGACATTTCGCTCCCAGGATATTTCGCACTCTGGACATTTCGCTCCCGGATAATTCTGTAAATTCTGCGCTTTCGTTTTGAGAAAATAAGAATAGGTAACTGAAACGTCTTTTGCGGAGTAATTAAATACCAAACAGTTATACCTAGTTATAGTATATCTACAATATTATGTGTAATATTCGCTACTTTTGAGACGCTCTTGATATTAAAACAGAATCAACATATAATACCGTACACAAACAAAGTGATAAGTCTAAAGTTAAAAATATTTACATTATAAGATCAAGATGAAAATAGAAAAAGAAAGTAAATTTAACGCTCCCTTACATAAAGATTTCTTAATGAAGACACATAAAAAATTGTTCTTTATTTCTTTAGTTAAAAAGGGTGACAAAGGAAATGAATTAAATTTATTTTAGACAAAACGAGTATGTATAAATGACAATAGAACAATGCATTTCATAGATGGCACTAAATTTGGATAAGTAATTAAGATAATATTATAATTACAGGTAAATTTGAAAAGACCCCGATAACACAAATTGCACTTCTAAGAGAAACAATAAGAGAAGTATCGTAATGACATCCTTTCTATTATTTCTGGAAGATGAATAGGGTTTATTACAAGGTAAAAGTAATTAGGCCGAAAAATCAGGTTTAAATACGTATGATCACAACTAATTAGAACTTTAACGCCTGTATAATATCTTCATTCTTGAACGTTTGACAGAGTGGTATTTTAAAATTTATCTGAGCACAGGTTTTGATTTTGTGTATACTTTTTTTTAAATTTTATTTCTGGTGGTAGTGTAGTGGTGGTGTTCAGAAAAGGTAAGTTTCCAGTATTCTTAGGACCAGTTTTACGTTTCTTTGACCACATATGGCTATATGTTGATTATTAGTGACTGAGTAAAATTACACTAACCGCTTATTTTTTGCGTTATCTTTGCTACAACTATGGTAGTGAATGAACTTGAAAGTTTCTTTTTGATTTTCTTACTGTTATTTATTTTATAGTTTGAAGAGATACATGGAAAAATTCTGGCATTTTTTTAAGAGATTGTTAATAATCAAAACAGTAAGGGTTTTGAAAATCTTGAAACGTTTTAGGAACAGGTCGATATTGATGATTTTTTCTTTTAAATGTTTGTAATTATTAAGTACCTATATACTTCCCTTTTAATTTTTGTATGGCATACCTAGTACTAAAGCATAACCCTTAACATTGGTAATTGCGCAACAAGGAAGGTAGGACATCATTGGAAAGGCTTTCCTTCTCTGAATTTGGTGAGACTATAATTTTTTAGATTTGATATTTTCGAAATATTTTAAAAGTAAGTTGAGGGCGCGCTGTTGTTTATGTCATTGGAAGGATGTCGGGCCGATCACTATGTAATAGAAGCTAATGCGATCGTGCGTCAAATTATGCAGTTGCAAGTGGTATAAAAAAGAGAAAACTTGTACCTGCAACGTCGAATGCGCTGGAAATGAAACAACTAAACCAAAAAAATTACATATCCGAATTCAGAGATGGGTGACCTTACCAACGATGCATCATTTAAGATTTTAAGGGTTGGCACTGTCAGCGAAGCGAGACAAAGACATTAGTGAGCAAGTTTTATTTTAGACACTGTTTCCTTCCATGATCAATTTGACGTGCCAAAGCGTTTTTTGAAAATTATTTTAATTTACAGAAATAGCTATGTATCGTTTCTAATGCACCACAGTATATTATTTAGCTTCGGAGAAATAACACCAAAATATCCCCATAAAAATTGTTATAATAATAAATGGGTAGATTTTGGTGTTATTTCTCCGAAGCTTCTTAAGCACCCCATTGAGAGTCATGGATCTTCACAATTTCAGTATATTATTTAAATAATAACCATATAATTTATAGCAGGATCAATTTTTTTCACGATATTTATCAACATTTTTTGCTTTTTTCGTTACTTTACAGTTCTTATCTCTTTAATTTTACGGAAACTCTCAAGAATCTATTTGTTTTAGGTTCAAATATGATTATAATTTACTTGAGATTCTTTTAAGACAATACATACGTATTTCGTTATGTATCCTTTAAATGGACGACATCGAAGGTTAGAGAACTAGGAAACTTAACTTGCAGCTATTAACAAATAATAATTGTTAAAATTTGATTTAGACTTTTATATTCATACTGCAATATTATTTGTACGTGCTAAAAGGTTTCCAAATGAAAAAAACCTTGATTGTGAATTGGTAAAATAAAACTGGGTAAATAGGTTTAAGAAATGTCAGGTGACAGTTTTGCTGATAGACCGATACCAGCGTTTAGCAGCATCCGTCTACTTGTGAACATGAGTGCATGGACAATTTACATCACGGATGAGTGTCTTTTTACCTTTTTTTTTTGTTTTTTTTAAATAAATTTTCATTCATGGTACCTTTAGCAAGTGTTCTCATGTTTAATACGGAGATTACAATAAAATAAGTACTAAATTCCAGATTTTGAGTGATATGGATGCTATTAAAGTGACCTAATATCTCTACTGCTTTGATACGGTCCATTGCATTTAAAAAGGTACATAGGATTGTACGTATGAATTCTTGCCTCATAAATACTATTAAAAAAATTATTCCTCTACAAATTGTATGGCTATTGTTTAACCAGCATAAATATTTAAGTGCCACATTAAAATGCCAAAATCAAGGAAAATATCATCAAAAATGGACTTGTCCCTGAGGCTAAAAGTTGAAATTTGATTTGTTACCAAAAGTTGATAATGGATATGAGATTTAGGCGGTGCAAACTATACGGGGCGCGTAACAATGGAGTTCGGTACAACGAAAAGGGGAAAGAGATACATAACCTATGAAGGATACATGTACCTCTTTGCTAAGAACCTTAAACTCCAAAACTGCTCATCATGGCTGTGTCCAGCGAGAAGAGCGAAGAAGGATCCATCGGCTCTTAGCTTAACATGCAATGCCAATATCTGGATCAACGATGACAAGGCTTTAAGATTAGTTAAACCGAGCACTGATTTTGGAAGTGCAGATGGTTTCCAGTTTGAAAGCCCTTAATTGGGTATTTTATTAGTTAGGATATCGTCTTTTGACCTTTTGACTTTTTTATACGTAAGTTTCATCGTTGCTTATACCGTCGTCTAATGTTAGTTTTTAGGTTCGGCCCTCCCTTGCAAAAAATTTAGTTTATCAACCTCTTCAAATGTTAATTTTAGTCTGGAACCAACCACGGATATGGTCGTTGGGCTTTCCAGTTTTACTGCCCTTTTGGGTTTTTAATTGTTTTCCATCTATATTGTAAGTTTTATAGCTATAGTCTCTCCTCAATGATCTCTACCATCTTGTAGATCACCTGAAGATGACCGTTGGTCGAAACATGCAGTGTATCACTTCGTTTTATTAAATTATATGGGAACGGTTTAGAGAACTTTTATTCAATATTAATAAATTATCCCATTTAGAGTTTGAACACAAAATGGACGCCACGATTCCAAATTATACCTTAATATCGAAGGTATCCAAATTTTAAATGTAGGTATACGTCTATTACATGCACAAAGTAATAAAACGTGATATTGGTGAGTAATATTGGAGATTTCAAGCTCTGAGTTAATTTAATACTTCACAGCCGACTGTCTATGTTCAAAGTCAACCATACACAAAATACCCTCTCAGGGGAGCAAAATTCTGGTGCGAATTATTCCGGTGCGAAATGTCCGGGTGCGAATTATTCGGGTGCGAATTGTCCTACAACCCAGATTTCACTTTCTTAATAAGTAAAAATTACACTATCCAACTCATCGTTAGGTTATTTCTGCATCGTGAAAACCTGAAGCTTGCATTTTTTGAAATGCGTGGGGGGCCCTAAAATTACCTGGAGGTTCAGTTCACGTTGATAACACAATAAAGAACAATCCACTCAATCGTTAAGGTAATAGACGTCTTAATCCATCCTCCCAGAACTTCAGTTTAATTTAGCAGTTCCGAAATACGAAAGAATGTCAAGGCAATATTGTATCTGATGGAAACAGACTTCAATTTCAGAAAAAAATTCTTCTTGTAAATCCCTTTTTTGAGGAGCCTGCTCCGTCACCGGACGCCTTTTGAGGGCCCGTTTTGATGTTAAGATTATTAATTAAAGGTTTTTACTTTTTGAACTTTTGACCTTTACGTTGACAGGAAAAGCTCACAGTTAAAAATAATAAACATTAACTACTTGTGAGCTCATTACTTGGCCAGCAACTCCTGATTAAACTGAATACCATTTACCGTGGACACTGTAGACTGACCACAGAGGTGGCCTACGAGATGACCAAATCTTTCATTGAGTCAACAGCATCCTTCGAATTAAATCCTAGAATCCACACAAGGGCAGAGCTTTTGGTGGCTTTTTTTAAAATAAATGGTGCTAATTCATATAATTAGACTCTTGCCGTGTGAATTACGGTCGTACTTTATCAAAAATATGAGAGCAATTATCTATAATGCTTTAAAATTATATTGCGGTCACAAATTTAATAAAGCTCAAAAGAAAAATACGTCGTATCGCCAAGGAAAGTGAGAAATAATACATTAAATTACAAACAACAGCACGAGCACGTTCGCGTTTCCCTTTCTTAGGATCGCAACCACAAATTAAAAAAAAATGCATCGTGATTTACCTTCTAGAGTCTGTCTGGGTCAACGTTAATAAGAACCAGCTAAAGCTCTCGGTGCAATTATATTTCTTTTTTGTTGAAGCTTTATCGGCGGTCGGTTCAGCGGCGTACACAATTATTGAAAACCCGAGCCAGTTCACTGACTGCATATTAAATAGTCAAAACACATAAACAACGCATAAAAGTGCAGCTGGCGAATTCGCTAAAGCGAGATGCAAATTGTGCAATAAGTCAAAAGACTGAAACGATATATTGAATGACCATGAAATTCCTACGTCTGCAAGAGCGCGATTTTTATTTCCACAAATGAAAATGTATCAGA
Source organism: Photinus pyralis (assembly GCF_008802855.1). Lineage (NCBI taxonomy): Eukaryota > Metazoa > Arthropoda > Insecta > Coleoptera > Lampyridae > Photinus > Photinus pyralis. Next base: position 27,682 of record NW_022172359.1, read on the forward strand.
TGTACGTACATACTCCGGCTAAACTATAAAATTGATTTAAAAGAGTCAACTTCCATGTGAATTTTATTGGCGAGGTTGTTGTAATTAATTTTATTAGGCGGTGATTGTTTTTAAATGCAAATGCTAACATGAAGATGTCAAATTTTAATTATTTTGATTGCAGCATTTCTCAACCGAACACGTCGCCGCTTCAAAACCTGTCAACTTAAAAAAATAACCAACCAAACTGTTAATTACTGTCACTGCAATTTACGTAATACAAAACGTTGACTTTTAATTGGTTGTTAACTCCGATCATTGGAAGCAATTTCTTGAGCTTTCATTACTCAATATTTTATGCAAAAGAAATTGCTACCCCCTAAAAGAATAATAGTTACTGTGCATTGAAATAAAATGACCACGCAGTAAAATCCATTCCCTTATCCGTACAAGGATTGTAAATTTTGAAATCTTGCAGCTCAATAATCATTTAAAGCACTTCAGGCCAATTGGCATTGAATTGCTGTCATACAGTGCATTAGAGGTTAAAAGGCGAACTGCTTTAGATGGTTTAAACCACGTAGGTACTTGAATGCGATTGATTGTTGGTAATTTTACGTTTTAGGTATACGGATTTGTCTTCTAAGGATACGGTCATCAACAAAAGTGCATTTTCTCGACTATTTTTCTAATTTAAGGTTTACGATGGGGCGTTGCAGTTTATAACGGCGAATGGGCCAATGTGTGAGTACAAAACATCGAATAGTATATTATTAATTTTTACAAGCGATCAAAGAACACCCTTTTTTTAAGAAACTGAGATAACCTTTTTTTTAATGCGTTGTGACTCCTAATGGTGCCTTTAGGCTAGCGAAAAAACTCGCCGCGATTTGCTGCCGGACATTACTGTCGCTAGTGTAAAATGAAATGAACTCGCGGAAGAATTCTCCCGACACTTTTCTTGCCAATCTAAACAGGAAAAACCCAGGTCACCAAGTTCTCGCAGAGTTTCCATTTCATTTCGATATTTTGTTTTTGTTTTCTTTAATTTACTAAAGAAGTGTTATTCATATAATATGGACAGTTTTCGAGTTTTAAGAGAAAAACTGCAAAAAGTCCCAACATTTTGTGGTTTTGTGGCTGCCAAAAGTTGTGCCAGGAAGAAATTGGTGTGCACTCTTTAACTACATGTTATTTGGACCCAAATGGACCAGTTAAAACAATAAAATCTCTTACACCACCTTTTGCAGGTCAAAATTATCTGCATACTGGACTATACGAAAAAACGTTTTCCCCTGCTAGAAACCAATTTCGAAAGAAAATTCAAAGGGCTGTAACTTTTGGAACTGTTTGAAATTATGGATTCTACAGGCTACATTCTATAAGAAATTTTTTTCCGGGTCGATCTGAGACAATTTTTTTCTCGAGCCTTAAAAAAAAAGCAGTGTATTACCTTCCTTTTTTACCAAAAATCGACTACACCAAAATTTCTCGGGAAAACACTTTTTCTTATTAATTTTGGTGCGTAGAACCCAAAACAATTCGTACTTTTTCGATCAGACTTCTCAATCAAAAGTTATAGACTAGAAACCAATTTCGAAAGAAAATTCAAAGGGCTGTAACTTTTGAACTTGTAGCCCAATCTTGGAACTGTTTGAAATTATGGATTCTACAGGCCACATTCTATAAGAAAAATTTTTTTCCGGGTCGATCTGAGACAATTTTTTTCTCGAGCCTTAAAAAAAGGCAGTGTATTACCTTCCTTTTTTACCAAAAATCGACTACACCAAAATTTCTCCGGAAAACACTTTCTTATTAATTTTGGTGCGTAGAATCCAAAACAATTCGTACTTTTTCGATTAGACTTCTCAATAAAAAGTTATAGACTAGAAACCAATTTCGACAGAAAATTCCAAGGG
>NW_022172360.1:0-14509 GCF_008802855.1 Photinus pyralis
ACTGTAGGTAGTTAGAAATAGAGGGGATCAAAAAGAATTGCAGATTCGGCATTTTCATGTTTGGTTAATTTGTAGGAATGATCAGGAAAACAGTGTGCACAGTTCTCTTAAAAGCAACTCGATTTCGTCTCGTGTGCCAATACAAACTCGTGTAAAATGCATAGTTTTCATTACTCGTTGTAATATACTATATATGGCCGTATTGAGCACGTATAATTTATATTTGATTTTGCAAAATACTACCCCCTGCTCAAAATTTGGTTTTCAGAAAAAAAATGGTCAATAAATATTGGTAGCTGGATTAGCAGATCAAATGGACTATGTGTCAAAATCGATGTCAATGTAATGTGAATTGCAAAAATACAAAATGATTCCAAAATGTATCAAAATACCTATGTGAATGTTACTCGAGAACAAATTTAAGGCTAATTTGCTAAAAAAGGAGCAACTCGTAGTCAAAAAGATAAATAAATGTCGTAATAGGCTTCCACAACAATAGCAAAATCTTGATTGACACGAGTTGTCGGTATCAACGGCAATTCATACAGTAATCGTTAAGGTTATCTCAAGAAAACTACTTTACAAAGGGAAAATAAAAGGATATCGGAAATACTTGCAGTAAAAACAGGAACATTACATTACATTACGTAAATCTTATAGTAATATATCGTTATGTCATAAGATGGCGTTCAGGTACTTTTCCAAATGGTATGGCAATTCAGGTTCGGCGTAGGTAAATATTCTAAAACAGTCAATACAAATCTCTTTCAAAGGGCCAAAAATGTGAAGTAAAATAGTCAACGAACAACGAATCAATATCGAATTTTTCCGGTAGGTTCTGGTTGTAAGCAACCGAGGATTTAAGAAAGAGGAGCTCTTTTTAAGGAAATGGCTCTGTGCGTGGCCTCTAGCGGTAGAATGGGAAACCATAAAATAAAATCATTGGCATTGACTTTGTGTTTACAGAGAAAGTATACAGATGGCGTAACGGGTATTAATTTAACATAGATATATTATCTATGTAATTTAAGCTTAAACATCATAAATGTGAAGTGGAAAGAAAACAAGTTACAGCCTTATGAGGCCATCTGGCCCGTCTTATATATCAATAACTTTCCGTCCCAATATCCGTGCGAGAACAACTGATAAACGTACCAAATGTCACGAACGCAAGACCGATTCACATTAACACACAATTTACCAGGGCTGAATGCTCCATGAATGCACCCCATGAACTTCAATGTAATCATAACTCATAATTGGCACAAATAATTAAATACAACCTCTGAAATCCTGCCTGGTACTTTTGCCAGTGACAACCAATTAATCAAAATCACCTTCGATTTTCTGAAGGCACGACACAAACAAAAAACAATACAATGCGTCACTCAGAATTCCAGAATGAAGCAAATGAAGTTATCGCTCCGACATTTGAATCTGAAATGAAATCAAGGGACAAACAAGGCTTTACTACTATTTTTATTGCGCTACAAGCTCCGCCCAAACAAACACAAAAACATACAATGTACTGGGTCCAGAAAATGAATAACTCAATATCACAAATTTATCCAAATCGTATAACTAAAACCAAACCCCTAAGAATTAATTAACCGAACTTATTTTACCCTATACACAATAATGTTCACAGTAAATAAAGAAAATAGCTTAGACTGACTTTCCATCCCAACTTGACGTCTTCTTTTCTTTGTACAATCAAGACATTGGTTTCTTCGGATGAACGTGTACCAAAAAAGGCCCAGGTGGGTCCGTCCCCCACAAGGTCGTGCCCGCAGTGTTGTGGGTTGCACGCGGTGTCATTCACCTCGATTATCTTCAAAAGGGCAAATATTATTAATAGGTCACTAAAGTTACACAAGTAAAGGCCAAAAAATTTCGGAGTTTTGAAATAAGTTCTAATAAGTTGATAATAATCCTTATGGGTAGGAGGTGAGTTCGAGAGAAGGGGACCGCTTATAGGGGCTCTTTTTTTTAGTTTTTTACTTGTATCCCAGTAACTGCTACTCGTAGCGATAAGTTTTTGAGATAAAACTTAAAGCTGAAAAAAATTACTACAAATACAGTTATGTGCTTTTTAGCGCTATTGTCCGTACTTTGTCGGTCTGTCCGTCTGCATAGAACCACGTTTGTAGTAAATGTTGTTAGCTTTAAGTTTTATTTCGAGAACTTCTCATTGCGAGTTACTGAGATACAAGCGAAAAACTAAAAAAAAGTACCACCTCCTCGAGCCCCCCCCCCCTCCCCCTCCACATACAGCACGAATTGTCCGCTGTACGTACATTATTGGTTCATTTTACGTACGTACGTCCATGGGACAAATATGTACGTCTGATGTACGTACAATTCTGTACGATCACAAACTATAACTCTATAACGTACATAGTACGTTCATACATGGTACGCATGCAATTTCGCTCAACTGATACTTTTTCATGTGATCATTACATGCGCACGCGCTTTGCTCTTTCAGGTCCCAATACCGGTTTTCCTTAATTGAGTTTTCTAATTTATGTAGCTGGACAGTACGTGTGAGTCATACATAGTACGTACAGCCCTGGATTTACGGATGTTCATTTCACGTACACTTACGGTTTTTTGTATGTAAATTTCACGTACATTATATGTTATTTTTGCACCACTTTATACTTTGCCGTACGTACCATGTACGGAAACAAGAGTAAGTACATTATACATACATAACAGTATGTCTAATGTACGTACGGCAGGGTTAAGAGCAAAGATAATTAAAATATTACTTACACTTACACTAGCACTCAGAGTTGGACTGGGTCACTGGGTCAACTGGGTCACCTGGGTCACTGGGTTGCTGGGTCACGTCATACTCTTTTCAGTTAGACCCAGTGACCCAGTTTGACCCAGTGACCCAACTTGACCCAGTTTGACCCAGTGACCCAGTTTGACCCAGTGACCCAGTTTGACCCAGCGACCCAATTTCACCCGGGGACCCAATTCGACCCAGTAACCTAGTTTGATCGAATAACGCAGTTAAGTCAGTGCCCTCGGTTCAAGTGTACAGATTATGAAATAAATGAAATGCTGGTTTGTTGAAAATAATACTCGATTGCTTGACAACTACCATTTCTGTGATGTTTGCTTTAATACTGCCGTAAAAAACTTTCCATGTCCCGAATTGTATTAGAATAATGTTATTTCTTTGCTTCAGGGCTTTCCAGTTTGCTTACAGGTGTTCATTCACATTTAATTTTTTTCTACTAGTTAGCTTAATCCAAATAAATCTTTTCTCTAAATACTTTCATTGACTACTTGACTACAAACTGTAAACAAATGCATTTGATTTTTTTAGGTATTAGTTCTCTTGAATGACATTGGGCTACTGGGACACTGGGTCAGTAAACTAACTGGGTCACCGGGTCACTGGGTCACTCTATGCTTGACCCAGTCCAACTCTGCTAGCACTACATAACTCGAACCATCATCATAGAAGATTGTGTGTGTGCCTTAAAATCATTTCCGGAAAGGTTTTACACCTTAGTACGCTTAAAACTTATCTAGAAGTTACATTGCACGTAGACGAAACTTATAGCATTTTGTTGTCCTCATACGAAGGAAGGAAAAATGGCAATTGTCGTTTATTTTCGCATTTGACTTCAATTATGTCGTTAACAATTGCTCTGAGCAAAAAAATGAACAGAATTTTATGGAAAAATATAAAAAAAGGACCCCATAATAGGCCCTTGGCACCCTGATGAATAAAAATCATTCATTTTGGTCGAAAGTTCATGCTTTAAAGAATCGTTTGGTGCGACCCGAATTGCAAAATCATTTTTGGTTGTCTCGATAACAATCGGCAAAGTCAAAAGCTGATCTCGCGAACTAATAATCGAATTTGGACGTATTTTTAGCGAATTTTTTGAGAATTAAAAAAATGTGCTATTGTTTGCGTTTTTCCCGTCCGTCCGTCCGTCTGTCCGGCCATCCGGACCTACTTCTGCGGCAATATGTAGCCTATACCTTGAAGGTATACCAGACGCCCATCAAATTTCGCCGTCTTTAAGGGATCCCATAAATTATTTCCTGAAATGCTGTTTTTGTATGTAAAACGTGCATAACTTTTACATGCGACAAGCAACTGGTCTCAGAATTGGCATACGCATGCCTTTGGTGGTGGTTTTGAAAATGGGGGGACGGGGGGCGAACAACCGTTGTTCATGGTATTCTAATGAATGGTCTTACCAAAATGAATGAACACTATAACTTCCTACGGGACTCCTTTCCAAGATCAGTGAGTGGGCGTTGGGAGGAGAGAGGGGGTAGAAATTTCATGGTATTCCCAAAAGGAACTGTTTTCTACCGACTACTACCCTACTTTCCGACTACTTATCAAAAGAGGGAATTGGAGGAGGGGGGGGGAGGGGGGACTGGTTTTAGCTATTTCGGTTTTAAAAAATTGCGATTTATCTGCACAAGAGTTGTGCTCAATTTATACTGTTTTTAAATGTACACATTTCTATTTGCCTATTATACAGTTGCATTTCTTGTTATATTTTGAAAATTATTCCATTTGTAACTATGACAATTATTCGGATTTTGAAAAAAAAATCCACAGTCCGTCGATTTCCAAGGATCCTCTAGACAATTGTTGGAAAAGGTTGAGAGAATTGATAACATCCAGTTTAGACTACTTTTGGAGCTAATTTTACTGCGCTAATTTTAATGAGTTTCATCAAAATTTTCAACAATTACGTTAATCAATTTAGATTGAAAGTTGGAAAGTTCGAAATGCTAACTGACCTGTACGGCATGCGATAATGCTCGTTTTTTGTCCAATGAAATATATCTACTAGTCGTCGTAATTCTACAGTACATTAGCCGAAAGCTGAGAGTTTATTTAAAGCTCCGGTTTTACGCTGATCACTTTTTAACTGTTTTGTTGGGAAATTGTTAGCATCGGCTTATAAATTTTAAAAGCCGTTGTTATTTTAGTTTCACCACTTTATAATTAGGGGGTGTAGAGTTAGAACCTGTACAAACAGAAGCTATAAAACCGTGAAGTACGTATATGAGTGTGACATTATATGATCTCAGATACGACCTGAAGAGAAAATCACTCTACATTTTCTTTTGTCCAAGCCCTTGCATTTCTTCTTTCAGTCTTTGCATCGCTTTCGTTATGATAGCCATTTTCATGTTTGGTGTTTGTGCTACTGGAGCTTCGATGATTTCTTGACTTTCTTAGCTGAAAATTAAGGAAAGAATGCAGCTTTCACGAGTTCACTCATTAATTGTAAAATGCTGATAATAGCTTTTAAAAGAACAATCTCTAAACCTAATGCAATAACAAATATTCATATATAATACCATAAGTAGTCGAAGTATTGTCGAATATTTTTGAGGTGCTGTCACGAATGCTAGTTACGCTGATTAATACCACGAGCGCTTGCGCGAGTGGTATTAAAAAGCGTAACTAGCATGAGTGGAGCAGCAGCTCAAAAATAATCTACAAATACTTCGACTACGAATGGTATTCGGAGGACTATTCAATGAATCAAAAGAAAAATTAAGCATAATTACCCACGCGAATGTATTTCCATGACAACAATAAACGTCAAAATAAATTATGGAAGTTGCTTTTCATTTTGCTATTGATTCTATTCGAACTTTTGTGCTCCAAGCTAATTCGTTATGAGTGATTAAATTAAAAGATGTGGTGATAAGTCGGTTGTCGAAATTGATTAACAAACTAAGAAGAATGTTCCGGTTAATACGACAAAATTTCGCGTCATTTCACTGGTGGAAGTTTGACAAATGTCATTGATTAATCGCATTGAATTGTCGCTGAAATACCACACGTGAAATTATCACTTATAATTGCACAAGAGGTTTGTATTTTACCGAGTAAATTTGGGTTGTTAAGGTAATGAAAATTTGTTGCCTAGCAATTAGACGAGAAAAACTGTCAACTAATAAAAATGCGACACCGAAGGTGGAGCATTTTTAGGTTGACAGTTTTTCGAGTTCAATTGCTAAAAGGAAACAGATTTGAATTGCAGCAACCCAAATTTACTCGGTTTAAATGCAAACCTCGAGTGTAATTCGGCAGGACAAATTAACGAACAAGAAATTCACCAAACTAGTCAATTATTGACAGACGTCAAACTAGTCATATGGGAAAGGATAATGCGATAATTGGTGCGAAAATGAATAAGTGAAAAAACCACTAGTGCATTTGTCGCTGGAAAAGTTGCAGGTAACTTTTGCCGCTGTCAAAGTGACAATTGCACTGCGGCTTATGCGATTTTTTATACATGAGTTGAATTGTCGCTGAAATACCACACGTGAAATTATCACTATAATTCGTTCCCATTGGCTCAACAATTTGAAATCTCGACATTTCACTGGTCGAAATGTGACAAATGTTAGATGAATTGAATAGTCAAAGATATTTTAGTCTAATAAACAACTAGATGAATTACCTATTCTTAAATTTAAGTGAAAAAAATCTAATTCACTTTCAAATGGCGCACGCAAATCAAAAAGTTTATTCAGTTGTATTTCGCAATAAAAAACAAGTCATGGAAAAAATTATTCTTTTCATGGGTCGCATTTACTTTCCAACGCGTCGGCTTTTCGATCTCTGCTGGATATCTACTTTATAGAAATTTTCCCCCTGACCGGTGCAAAACAAAACGCGGGCTGGTTAATATAATCGCATGCTGTTTAAAGAAAAGGCGCTGATGGCAGATGAACACATTCGCAAGCTTTGTGACGATATCCCCAAAAATAGAATGCTGTAGATTAAAAGTATGGTTTCCAAATGCGCCCTGAATTGCAAAAAAATCCCCTCCTGAAAATCGTATACGATTCTTCGTATCTTGTTATGATTGTTTGCTGATACTGCGTTAAAAATGAGAAATTGAAAATCTTTTTCCTACAAAGGTCACAAAATCTGTCAAATTTGGTTATTACGTGAAATATCATTTTGCTTTACAAATTTGTTCAGCAAATGTAATATGTCAAACCAAACATCATACTAGGTACATCTTTGGTCAAACTTTACAATTTCTGTAGGTTATCGCTTTGTGTGTTGTCTACCGTTGGGGGCGTAATAAACGCAAGCTAGCAAAATAAAATTATATAGTATAGAATTAATACTTTTAAATGTCTTCTTAAAATTAAGTTAAAAACGTCGTTGGAAAATTTTTATTTCAATTTTAAAACTCTTTTTATGTGTAAATTAAAAACCCCAAGGAAAATTCTCTCCCTTAGTATAGAGACATTAAATTAATTTTAAACTAATTAAACATCGGCGGCTAAAATTAATTAATACGAATAAGAAGAGATGACAGACGCTGTACTTTTTCAGCTGTTACATTGTAGCAAATTCAATTTTGAAAGTAAAGAAATTTAAACATCCCAAAATATTTTAAATAAGGAATAATTGTCGTTTAGGAGTTTCACCTTCCGTTGTATGCGGTGCAGTGGCGCAACATAATTTAAAGATCCTCTGTACTCGTCTAATGTTTTTTTTCTTGCCCTAGGAAATGAATGCTCATGGACCTTTAACGAGCAACAATAGCGACGCGGATGTCGGCGAAGTGAGCTTAGCCGATATGAACCCCGAAGACATTCGTGCGGAACTGAAGAGACTGTACGTCCAATTAGAAATTTTTAAGAATAAAACAATTAGACTGGATAATCCTCATATATCAAAAAGGAGAGGGGGACGAAAGGCACCACATCGGAGATTTAGTTTACAGGTAATTTTGTTTGCCAAGTTTCTCGTGCATCGGGGATAAACTTGTTCCCTCTCTTGAATGCCTTGCAAATCGAATTATGAGGGCTGTGATGGCTTCCACATAAACTTCATAATAGTTTCGATATTGCGGGACGTAACTCAATTCCATGTTAAGTGATGCAAGTGGAACTACCAAACTAACTTTTTGCCACTTTTTTGGCTGTGCGAAATACTCATTTCGTTTATTCATTGAAAATTTCAAAAGGTTTACGTGCGGCATTTACAAAGTGCTCTGTAACAGAAGCGATGACATAGAATACTACAATTTTAAAGCTAGTTTACCCAACAGCTTTAATTACAAGTAATTAATGCAAGTTATGCTCATGAATCTGAATACAAATGCAAAGTAACTGCATTAAAGGCTATTTCCATAAAATTACCTACATTTTTGTAACATTTACTTACATACGTAACATAATTTCGTACTTATCCTAGCAATTGCATAATCCTGCAGAATTATGTAACTGATGGTAAAGCACACGCAATTTATGTCATTAAAGCATAACAAATGGCTACCGAAGCCAGAATTGTTGCCCTAATTTATTTAAATATAAGCAGAAGGTTTCATTTTTATAGAAATGCAAAAGTAATTCTGATGGGTTCGATTATTTGCATTCAGATGTAATTGAAATGAACTGCCGAGTACCTAGTTGTGGGCACGAAGGAAAGGAGATGGAATCAACTATACAACCAGAAGAATGCCATGGGTAATGCCTGCTTTGTGGAGTGGAACACCAATGCAAATTTGGAGAAAGTGATGCAAGTTGCCTCCCCCCTCCCCTTGCACCAGATTTTAACGGTAGGGGTGTGAAAGGTCTCCCAATTTCCATATAATAAGAAAATACCATGTGTCAAATCAGCTCTTGACAGATATCAACCTTAGATTCAAAAATGAGAGTTGGCATTTCATCCAGAACAATGGTACTTTTTTAATAATGCTCGTTTCGTACACAAAAAGATACATCCAAAAAACTAACCAGATTAAAATCAAATAATTGAAACTTATGTATAACGTAATAAATGGGTTTCGGATTACGATATAGGTAAAGGAAAGAGGTAATTAAATTAAAACAGATAGCATAACTTAAAAAGAAACGTGGATGGCCAAATGAGGAATCCGATGAAAGTAACTTTACCTCGGAAAGATATCAACAAAGATCCATTTACGTAAATACGTTTCGATAAATAATTTAGACAATTTTAACTTGTTGACTTTGGAGTTTTCACTTCAGATTTCCACATCTTTCACAAAGTAGGTACCTTTCATTTCAACGACAAAAGCAAAAATGATCTTCCACCATTCCCATTTGTGCCAACTTACACTCCTAACACAGTAAAAGCGCATTCAGGAACTAACTCAAACCTACATTCAACATTTAACGTTACAATATAAAGCAAATCTTGACCTTAATTTAGTAGATTGTAGACGGAACGACTTTCCTGTTTTATCTTGGTGCGTAGCTGGAATACTGAACCTTCCTCTAAATTTAAATGCTTTGTATTGAACGGAGTAGGTATTGCGGTACTTTAGCGTGGACAAATATTTCGGCAGTTGGCTCGGGAGTAATTTTGGCAATTGCCCCAGAATGCAAGGTCAAATTTTGGTGATTGGTCCGGGGTGTCCGGGCATATTTCGGAATCGAGCAGTCACCGAATTGACTGAGACCTCTAACTATAAAATTGTTAAAGCCTCCGTAGCTCAAATGACTACGCGTTAGCCTTCTATTTCAGGTAGCGTGGGTTCGAATCCAAACACCAATAAAAAAATAGAACACGTGACACAACACAATGACGTCAAAGTCTCGACTCCAGCATCCAAGAAGGTGGGCCCAGCATTCGAGATTAATCCAGCATCCAAGATGGGGAAATATGGCACCGGGACCAACTGCCGAAATATTATCGAGCATCCCGGGTCACTACCAAAATGCCCGGTTAGGGCACCCTGGACCCATTTCCAAAATTTAGCCTTGCACCCGGGGCCAATTGCCAAAACTACCGCAGAGCCAATTGCCAAAATTTGACCTGGGCCAACTGCCGAAATGTTTCCCCACGGTTACCAGACTTTTCCCACGCTCAAGTACCGTAATACCTTCTAAACAGCTTGATTGCTTGGAAATATAGTCTCGTGATAGGGTGGTTGATCTTTGATTGAATGTATATATTCTCCAAATAAGTGAACAAACGTACTGTGCTTTCTATACGAATAGAGAAGACGCATGTAACGTAAGAAACGTTCGTGCTCGAAACGACGCAGCCAGCATTCCACTTCTAAATAGTCGCGCGGTTGCCAGCTCTTAAAAATGTGTGCATCATCGTAGGTTGTATATATAAGATGGAACCTTTCAAGGTGAACGGAGATGATCGTAATTGCACTGAAAAACCATTGGACCGTGCCGTTTTCCCAAATTTTTTCTGCAACTTCGACTTTTGCACTTTAAGTTACAGGTGTTCAACGAAAAAAACTTTCACACGCGAAATCTCTTATAGATCGTTCTCCGCGAATTTGATTTGTTCACCTACTCAAAATATACGCACGCAGATTATTAACTAAATAATGTTCTAGCTCTTGAAGTCACATCACTCTGCTTGCCACGCGACGTCATCAAAAATTGTATTTTGAACCACGCAGTTGATGCCCTCGGGGCCCACAAACGAATCCGCTCTTTTAGAAACTTGGAGTGAGCTCTACGCTAGCTCAAAGTGCATTAATTAATTTTCTCTCTCTGAACTCAGTCCTTTGGAAATGACAATAAAATTTAGAATAACAAATTTTGGAATACCAACTCGGAACTAGAATCGCCCTTTCCTAACACTAAGGGACTCCAACGAAAATTCGAATCTAACCTTCCAAAAATTAAAAAAAATCAACCTCCATTGAGGGATCCCGTTACAAATGGAACACATCCACAAATTCAGATTATTAGTTCTTCATAGATATAAAGCCTTTAATTTGACGTAGATCATGCATAAGCTATGGCACCTCAAACAGACGATCCTCGTAGCTAATGCTGATGTTACAATAATAAGGGCGATACACTCTCCTTACATCGATAATGGTATCGAAGTATTAAACAATGCAAATGTAGTCTGGAATCCTTCCGTCGGATAGTTTTTCTTCCATTAAACGGCCAAGATGAAATTTTTCCCAAACAGTTATCTTCGCTATTTATGTCGCAAGTAAAATGAGACGTGGTGTTATTTGAAAACTTATTGTCTTTACAGAAATAGGAGAAGGTTGTTTGCTAAACGACACCATATTTCCGTCTAACCTATTTTTCTAATTGAGGGCAATGTGATATCACTCTAGGCTTACGTATTTCAAACATGGAGTTCAAATACCCTTATTTCACTCACGGTGCAGTTACATAATACGAAAGTTTTTTATACATTCATTCGCGATAACGGAAAGAACCTCTCGGCGCTTCTAACCAACACATGGGCCAAAAAGTACAGGGAACAAAATCACATTTGGATGAGAATCATGGATTTTTTCACCCACATTCCAGAGGAGGTAGATTGAAGGAAAGATTTAAAGTGATATGAAATATCTACCTCTAGAAAAGACGAGTAGGTCTGTAATAGAAAATGTTTTTAAAATAGATATGCAGAATGCAATTCGCGTATGACAAATGCAAGAATTTCAGAATTACCATAAGGAGCGTACCGCAATATGTCTTCAAAGTCGGTTTAATCAAAAGCAGTTGAAGATATCATCCACTTTATTATTCAGAATAATACCAAACACGCACGTTATCGCATCCTTGAATGAAAAACGGCACTTCTGACCTCTCCGTTTTAACAAACAACTATAAAAATCCCAAAGTGGTCGTCGATATCTTTTATCTTGCTCCGAATGAACGCAATAAAGTGGCAAAAAGCTAGGAATGCGAGGGTATCTTTTTTGCGTCCAACGAAAGCTCGAACGGATAATTTCTCATAATTACGAAGTGCGGACGTAAATTTAATCGTCAAAATAAATACGAGTAATGAAATGGTATCTTGTAACTTCACTTTCTAGAGCCTTTCATGTATTTCTTAATTCGTCAGGATGAGTTAATTAATTTATATGTGTAAGTGGAGCGTCAAAATTAACACAATAACTTCAAACTCAATTAAGAAATTCAGGCAGGCGAGGGTGATGAGAGAATTTATATAATAAATTCGAGTGGGTGCTTGGGTAACCTTGGAGATTCAAGAATTTTAATTGAACTGTTTGCTTTTTCTTTCAGAAAAAAGGAAGTAGAGAAAGGGTAAGTGTGTGTTGTGCTGCTTGACCTGCATGCCGTTTGCTACCTTATGTTGTTTTTGTAGAGTTGCTTTCGGAAGTAAATGTCCACCTTAGCTTTTAATTTAGATGAAAAGGAAAAGATTGTGACCATCCTTATCAACTGTAGTGTTTAAAAGCTGCCTGCTAGTAATTTCCTTCCCTTTTGTTACATCCTAGTTCCTAGGCTTCCAGGTACATTTTAAGAGTAGCATCGATTATTTTCTAAGCCCGGGAAAGTTTTGTAACTATCTACGTTATTGATTAATACACCAATAGAATGTAGCGCGAGAATTCCTTTTATGTTAGTTCTAGAATTATCATACTTCTGTAAAATGGCGTTTCGTAATACGGATAATATTACGTATGTGTGCCCCTTTAGTACCAACTGCGTTGTTGGGAATATACAAGCACGTTGTCTCCTGACTGTCGCCAGCTCAGGAAAAAGTGGAAACGTCTATGGGAATTTACCCTTGGACTAAGACAATCCAAGAAACTGATGAGTTTCCAGGAGACTAAAACCAGATCGTTCCTAGCACTCATCAGAAGTGAAGTACGGTCATAATGGTCACTGGACAAGTGGACACTTCCCCCTGAGCTATCATCTTAACAAAATCGGATAACTGACATTAACACATGTCGCCTCTGCTTCTAGGAGGAAGAGACAGCGGAACGCTTCTTCTCTAGCGTGAGGCTGTCTCCGGATAGAGATCACAAGACGTGGGCGAGGCTGAAATGGCACATCAGCAGGTCAGGGAGTTGCAGCCGGAAAGGATTCTTAGATTGTTTAACAAACTGCCTTCCTCGAAGTAAGACACTGAGACACGCACAATAGATCCGAGAGTCAAAGTGCGTAGGCGTGAAATAGCCCAACTCAAGGAAGGAAAAAATAGTACATTGGGGTTCCTCAAGTAATTCACATTTTCCAGACCTTTAGGAGCTGGTGAACTTTCAGAGTCAAACCTATCATATCGTCTAAAACCTTCAGATTCATCCAGCTCTATAGATAATCCTTCTGATCTATTAGATGCTTTAATTTGCAGATTATTTGAATCACCAAGATCGTTCAGGTGATTCAGATCGCTTATATCGTTCAGAGTGCTCAGCTCATTAACATCATCCTGATCAATCAGCTCCTTCAAATTCTTCAAACCCTTTAAGTACAGGTTGATGGGGGTATCTTCAAATGTCCCAAATCCTTCAGATCGTTAAGATCTCATCAATCACATTATATCGTCCATAAGGTTCACATTCTGCAGATCCGGCAGGTCGATCAGATAGTTCAGATCGTTAAGGTCTTGGTCAAATCGGCCAGATCTTTCAGAGCCTCTAGATCATTTAGATTGTTTATTTCATGCTTCAGAATTTTTGAACCCGTTCCAAGCCTTCAAACAATTTCGATCTCTCACCTTCTAAAGATCGTGCTTGTGATTTATCCGATTTTTTAATGATTTTGTATACTTTTCCAGATCCTCTGGATTCTTGACATCCCTCAGATTTTATAGATCATTCAGGTCACCCAGACGCCTCGGGATCACTCAGATCGTTGAGATTATTTAGAACATCAAGATCAATCTATTCAGGACCATGTCATGATTAAAATCCTACACAGTACACAATCCTTCCCATACTCCATATCCTTCATAGTCTTCAAAATCAACAAAATTCAACAGAAATGTACAGTGAAAGGAATAGGAAGAATAGTAAGCTTATTCAGAGAGGGAGGGAGAAGATAACATTTTATTTAACCAATCACTACTAAAGGACAGAAACATGCAGGAAAGGAAGGCTCAATGTTCATTATCCATATCACAAATACTTGAGACAAACGCCGTGAAGGTATTCCATACCACTCAGGTCTCCTGGTGCTACGGCCTGCCTCAAAAGGTTCAACTCCTTTCTAAGAACGACGGTGTGTAAGCGGTAAAAGCAGTACAGAAGAATGTAGAACCGGAGGGTGTTGGCGAATGTACCATCCCCCCGGAAAAAAAGAAAGATTCAGTGTTTATTTACTTACACAAGTCATAAAATCTTGAGGCTCTCATACCCCCAAGATTCCTGGGTGCTATGGTCTCCCTAAAAACGTTCACCCCCAAAGGAATCACATTCGATGGTCGCGAAGGAAATCGCGGAAGACATTGGAAAATGGGCCTATGCACGGTAGTAGCTATTTGTTGTCTTGCGGGTGGTTTTAGAACGGAGTTAGTAAATGTCGGTAACAAGTTGGGAGGAGATTTATTGGCTCTGGCAATTCAGCAGAATACAGTGATACTTAAATATTATGAGGAAAGGTTTACGCGTCCGTCTGTGGAAACAGAATCTGAAAGAAACTTGTATGTTAGAAGACGCAAGGAATCGATATCGTCCTTTGGTCCTTACATCCTAAATTAGCCATTCTTTTTTGAGCGATAACTTCGAGATACTTCATTTTTTCAATAATAAACCTCAAA
>NW_022172361.1:0-823 GCF_008802855.1 Photinus pyralis
TTGATTTTCCTTTATTCCAAGTGCCTATGTATCAAATTTCATTCAAATGCTTTTATAAGTAAAAAATTTTGCAATTCGGTTTATAAATGGTCGAGATGCGAAAAGGGCACTGTGAATTTTGAATCGATTCGATCCAACTTTTGGCATTGCGTATTATATGGCTAAATCCATAACGAACCAAATAGCGAAAAAAGTAGAACAATAGCTCTTAAGATAAAAAACTAGTAGCGTCGCAAAGTTAGCGGACGGACGGACGGACGGACGGACGGACGGACAAAGTGGCCACAATAGCGCGTTTTTTTTTTATTTTTGTGGAAATGCGCTAAAAATCCCCGAAATGTAGAATTATTATGACAAAATGGCGCCAATATTGAAAGTACAAACGTCCCATAATACAGAGTTGGGCAGTATTCGATTTTGTAAATACTTTTTAGTATTCAAATCCTTTAAAGTAGTCAAATACTCTGTAATTAAATAGGTACTTTTATGAAAGCAGTATTTGTATTTGTAACTCAAATACTTTCACAAATATTTAGTATTCGAATACTTCGCAAAGTATTTGGATACTTCGTAAAGTATTCAAATACTTCGCATAGTATTTGAATACTTAACCTTCCTTTTTTACCAAAAATCGACTACTCCAAAATTTCTCGGGAAAACACTTTTTCTTATTAATTTTGGTGCGTAGAATCCAAAACAATTCGTACGTTTTCGATTAGACCTCTCAATAAAAAGTTATAGACTAGAAACCAATTTCGAAAGAAAATTCAAAGGGCTGTAACTTTTGAACTAGTAGCCCAATCTTGGAACTGTTTGAAATTAT
>NW_022172362.1:0-1451 GCF_008802855.1 Photinus pyralis
TAGTAATTCAGCAATTGGGTGCTCTTACTTCATTATCTACGTATGATTTTGGACTTTCTGTGCGTCCGTCATGATAACTCTCGAACAGTTTCTAGTTTTTCAATGCGGTTTTCAGTATTATGTTTATCATCATCCAGGGAAGAACTGAAATTTTCAGTGAGCTAGGAGCTCGTTTGCTATATTTGTTACAAGTTTTTTGATTCTGTATCCGCAAGCAAGTCTGTCATATTTTTTACCATACACCGAGAAGCACTGTTAGAAAAAAATAAAATATTCTTTTAAGTTGAAACCGAGGTTGAAACACCCTTCCAATAAGGTGTCACTCTACTATTAGTCATATTTAACATTTTTGACGTGTGGGTTATTAATTATTATAAGAAGAGGGTGGTTGACAAAGGGTTAACTTTTACGTAGAAGTGTTCCCCTGAAAACTAAAGTTGACGTGCTTCACAATTTTTTACGGTCCCAAAATACTTTTTAAAATTTATGGTGGCTATCCAGGAATATCCAGTATATGACAATGATTAAGAAAACAGAACCTATACGTGGAAAGAACAATGACAGTCATAGAATTTAAACACAACTAACCGGTAGAGGAAAAGAATATAGAAATCAATGGCAAAATATAAAACAATAGAATAATACACTAAGAACTCGCCAATTTGAGGTCTAACGTATGTTCATTTCATTTTTTTGAGATTTTTACTAGTAAAACTGGTAAAATATTCAGCATTGGTATGAAATCGAGATACCTTAGCCTTGATCTTAGCTGCATTGATTTCATATACAGGTTGCGCATCAAAAACGAGATCTATTTTTGGATAGGTAAAGTGGAAAATTTCAAAAAACACCAGCGTACGCCATTTTTGAGATTTTGTCGCCTTTTAGATGAAATCTATTTTCCGCCTTGAAGTTTCATACCCGTATATTTGTGGAATCGACCAGCTCTGCTGAACACCCAGTATCTAGAAGCGTTTTAAGTTGGGCGCTTCATTACGAAAAGTGTCGTGCCGAAAGTATTTGTGTTGTTTCTAGGACTTGAAGATTTCTAGAGTTGTGTTTCAGTCGCCGTTACCGTAAACAAAGCTGTAATTAATTCGCCGTTTGCAATCGATCCCGTCAAGATATTTCAATTGTCTTTGTTGCGTCCGAAAGCTCTAGTCATTTAGAACACGAGGCGACTTGATATTTTAGAATTTCAACTCCGTTCACACGTTATTAGCAGGTTGTTGTTTCCTATGTTAATTTAAAACGAGCATAAACCTGCAAGGTCATACAGGTTTACGCCGATATCAATTTTGATAAGCGCTGACCTCAGAAATTACAATTAACATCTACGTTAATTGGACTACCGAGTTTAGAAATTTCAATCCGGCCAATTAAGTAAGTGAAATTAACAGTAGCTAAATAAACGTGTTGCAGTAAACGTCATTCCACATAGGCTTGTGGGG
>NW_022172363.1:0-19030 GCF_008802855.1 Photinus pyralis
CTCCCTACAATAACTCATAGATGAGCTTGAAAATCTGTTTATAATTAATTACCCATGTTGGTGTGAACTGCGACGACTGTACATAAATTTGACAACAATGTGATCCATTTATGTTGCCTTTTAAGCTGATTAGGATTAGAAATACTGGGAGACGAAGGTACGATGACAACAATCGGATTTCCGGGTAATTTTCGAGGCCTAGTTTGTACAAGACTGCTAACGAAAGGGTCCCATGGTCGTTTTAGCAAGTGAAACAGGCTTTCGTTACTTGTCGCGCCAACTCGGCTATTCGCATTTGGACCAAACATCATTTTATCCACAAATACAGGAAGTTTTGATTTCAATGTCTACAACCAAAGAATTAAAATTGATTCATTCTATTTTATTCAAATTAAAACATTTTAAAAAACTACTCACAATGCGGAAACCGTTATAGTGTCACAGCTTATAAAATTATACCTCGAATTATACGTTTTAATTGTTTTCTTCCCAGCCCCAGAATTTTTCAAATTTTGAAATTCCAAACGCCTGTATGTCAACAAGTCTCTTTAATGAAATGAAAAAATTTGAGTTTCCAAAAATAATATCCTCGCCTGCCGAAATCACTCACTTTTTCAAAATCTTTTATATATTTTACAGTTTTGGTCCCTTTCATTTTAATTTGGCCATAAACTCTATAAGAAGTACCTAGAGCAAAACGATGCAAGTTTTTAGAGTAATTGGTGGTGTCCATCTATCTATGGGGAGGAACTCAACGTGCAGTCACCTCCTCGTGGTCAGTTCTAAGTTGTTTTTTTTTAGAAAATAAACAAGCTACTTAAAACCTGCATTTCATTTTTTTACAATTCCAAGAATTTCGTTTTTGTATAGTTTTCAAGATCATTTCGGCACCCAAAGAAATACTCCTAAAATTTCAGATTTTCTTACCTACTCTCTCGCCTACTCTATTGAGTAGCATTTTTTATTACGAAAACAATGATGTACGGCACACACACAAAAAACAAAAGTTGGAAACTGTTGGTTTCAACAAGATGATGCAGCCGCGCACATCGCCCTAATTGTGCGAGAATACCTATCGGGCATATTTTCCATTTCCCCAGAAAATGCCCAATAGATATTCTCACACGGATTATACTGTTGTGCGCGAGAGCACCATCCTGTTGAAACCAACAGTTTCCAACTTTTGGTTATTTCCTTGCTCGTTTCCTTGTGTGTCGTACAGCATTGTATTCGTTATATAAAATGCTACTCAATACAGTATGTACTTTTTTACGAGCCATATAAAAAAATAAAATTAATGATTTCTCTGAAACGAAACGTTGTATTGAAAATCTCTTAACGCTTTCTTGTAAAGCTCAAAAAGTGGCAATAAGAAAATATGTTTTATTTTTTTGTATCTGTATAATAACATCAGAAAAAGATAAAAACGTTATCTGCAAATTTCGATTTTTTCAATATATCTCCGGAAGAAATCGAAATTTTTCGGTTTTCTTTAAAGCATGATAATCAGTGGCGGCCCGTGGGGTAGTGCCACTGAGCCATGGCACTACCCTCCATTCCGCTCAAAAATATTTTTTTATTTTCGAAATATTTAAATTTTCTTTTAATTTCCTTCAAAAATAATAAATAATTTAAAGTTTGGCAGCCGCATTCAGCGCTATACTTACAGTACACATCAGCCACCCGCGATGCATCATCAATATAAGCCATTTTCACTTTGGCTCGCTTGAAGAGAGAGATAGATTTTAACATCTCATGAGAGCGACAAAGATCTAGGCGCGTCGTAGCACACACATTACGTATACTTAAACGGAAAATTAAACCGAAGCTTGTGCCTGGCTCGTCCTTGGCAATCATTTGTTTGTTTGGTTTTGAACGTGATTTCTAGCGAGTTGGCGGTTATTTACGTAGAATATTACCCTCATATGTAATGTAATAAATACCATATGAAGCAGAACCGGGAAATTATCTCTCAATTCAATTAAAGTACAGTGAAGTTTGCCGGCAGGTCATAGATCCCGGCGATAATTCCCATATAGCTTCCGTATCTATAGTACTTATAACAACGCAAAATAATTGCTAAATTAGTGTTTTTAATTTTTTATACAAGTGCTTATGCCCAATTTGACACAAATTAAGTCGCAAAAATGTCACACTTTGAGGGTAATTTATCAAAAAGTAGCTAAATTATTCAAGTAATATTCTCTCGAATTACACTCGTTAGTCGTACTTCATCAAAAGTAGACCTGATAATTTTTTATTCAAGCATATTGTCAGTAAAAAACTGCATTACAATGTTAAAAACAATATTAAAATAAACTCGTGCAGTTTTTAGACATGCTTTCAAAAAAATTATCGGTAATTTGCATACACGTTTGTATTTAATTACTTTTGATGATAGAGAAGTACAAGCGTAATAATAAATATTTTCAAAATGTGTCCAATTGTCAATTGAACATCGTTTAT
This sequence comes from Photinus pyralis, assembly GCF_008802855.1. Lineage (NCBI taxonomy): Eukaryota > Metazoa > Arthropoda > Insecta > Coleoptera > Lampyridae > Photinus > Photinus pyralis. Next base: position 2,467 of record NW_022172363.1, read on the forward strand.
TTAGGATTTTAGGTATGGGTTATTAATTACTAGAAAATTCTGGCACTCCCCTACAAAAATCCACGAGCCGCCACTGGGTCATAATACAATAGCCCAAGTTCCTAAAAAAAAAACGCAATCTTTCTAAACTTGGCAAATAGCGATAAATATACCGGACACTGCTTTCGGCGTACGGCTGATACAAAATTAGCAAATGCCGGTGGAGGAGTCCTTCAACTGAAGCAGTTGGGTGGCTGGAGATCGACTGCGGGAGCAGAAGGTTATGTCGATCAATCGCTTCACGGGCAAGAGATAATTGCGACAATTTTAGCATCCTCTTCATCGACGTCTACATATGCAGGACTGTCATCCTTTGCTCTTCTCGTGGATTGACACCCAATGGTTCTACGGCCAGACAAGAATTTAACTTTTCTACGGAGAAATCTAAAGGGGGGCTAATTGTAACAATTAATAATAGCGGTAACTCTAATGTAGCAATTGATTTTATTAATTCAAGTTACCGGTCAGGTAATAAACAGTTTTTTTTTGTTTTGTTCGTATTGAAAGCATCCTACTGCACATTTATGGGTTATGCAATGAAACAAGAAAAAGAAACACAGATCATACTGGCATTAAGTTAGTCACAAGTCAATTAAACTAGGAAGTAATCTGTGGACTCTCATTGTGTTGCTTCGTTTCCATTTTTTTCAACTTTTTCGACTTTGTTGGTTTATTTGGAATTAAAACTTACAAAAAATAGCAAAGATAAAAAAGTTGTGTTTAAAATGTGGGTTTGTATAATTGGTACCTACTGTGTCAATCGCGCCAGCGCCATCTATTAGGATACTACCAACTAAACTGAGGTTAGTAATGAATATTACTACACTCGAGAATCTACTTTCCTCCCTCCTGGAAAAATAAGTGTTGTAAAATACAACTTCCTCATCCTTCAAAATGACAATTATGAGACTGATTACAATATAATCGTGAGTAACGTGAGTAAAGTTTATTACGGCAGTTTCTTTTTTTCAAAAAACGTCATCGATTATATTCTATAATGAAAAATAAACTTCAGTCTTTTAGCAAACGGATTTCTGTTCTATCGGTGTATAAAACGTCCTACGAACCTTGCATACCTCATTCAGAGTGCACGCCCCGGAAAATAGGGCAATCAAAAGTGAAACAAGAAGCAAATTATTGTACAGGTTACCTTCGTTCAATTAAATACATTACAATAAATTAGGTAATAAGTCTCAAAGCAACGCAGCGACGTCAATTAAGAACCTACTCCTTAGAGAAGAACTCTTCCTCAGTTTAATTGATCGTTACAGCGGAATGTCCATTGCCATCCGTAATTATTAACTATTGTAATAATGTATTTGTTAACATAATCTATACCTTTTTGCAAGGTGAATTACGTAACGCAAATGACATCTTCTGCATTTAAAGTTTACTTTGGTACCGTTAACTTGGAAAAATTTTCAATTTTGAAAGTAATTCATTGCAACTACGTGTGAAATAAGATGCATTTTAAATTGGCTCAAAGTCGAACTGATATCAAATGACTTGATTCGTTAATAANTCCTGTAGGCGTGGTCATGGTGGTCATTTAGCTGATGTTATTTTCCATTTTTAACGGCATACCTTCCTCTTTATAATGTAATAAATATCCGATAATTTATCTTAAAAAACAGCATTTTCCTTTGAATATCAAAATAACACCTCTTATTGGAAAACCCTTTATAAGCATGTACCTCGATATTTACTGAACGCATTGCTAATTGTTCCTCTTAAGCAAATAATGTAAGTACAGGTACTAACCTGCAAAATATCAAAATATGCCCCAAGATAAGACGTAGTTAGATTATCCAGTAGTAGTTGATGAAGCCATTGTGTTAACCTAGAATTCCACGAAACGGTAGCAAACAAATATCTCACTCGTTTTACAGCCTTATCAATTGCAATACGGCGTAAGATTGGTTCGTGATATGCACTAGTATGTGCCAATCGTGCAAGGCGATCGCTATTTAATATTTTCACCATACCATTAAATAGTAGGTTTTGTGAAAATGTCCAATTTGTTCTGTAATATTCCCGATAGATAAAAACATTATTACATACTAATAGCATACTTTGAAATTGTGTCCTCCCAGTTATCATTTCCATCATCAGAACGAGCATATGAAGCATGTCGATTACATTCTTCCATAAGAGAAATTCCTTTTTCTTTATCATATTGTTCTGGTAGGTCTGCAGGTACTGATTCAACATCAATAAGATCATCAGTGTCATCAGTCAGCTGCGGTGCCAAAGGATTTTTGGATTTTATAAGATTTAACTCCTCCGGTGTCATAAACAAAACTTTTGTTGGTTGAAAAAATGAAGACTCAGCGGTCCAGTTTAAGGGTCTTGCATAGCAATGATCCATTTCGATAGTTTCCCTTAACTTGTTACTTTTGGAGGATAAGTTTTTGTTCGTAGTGACCGTCGCAGAGTCTATTGCCGGAATTATACAGTGAGTAGTAGTTGAAAAAGTGTTATAACATACACTTCTATTTGCACTTGTAGAAATCTAAAAACTATGCCTATCAAAACAAAATAGTCCACCAAATTGTTTATAACACAAAATTAACAAACACAAACCACAAGTGATGAATCATTAGAAGAACGCAAGGACGGTTTCAAACATTCGTTTTTAATAGAAGCATTTGCAAGCATTATTGAATAACAATAGCAACAATTACTTTTGTTTTTATAAAACAGATACTTTGATTTTTGAAAGTGTAATCAAATTTTCCAAATTCTAACCATAAAAACAAAACTCGACACAAATGGAATTCGAGTATTCGACTTTCGAGCTTCGTACAGTACCGGAATGATGTACAGTGTGGTCCATTAAGTGTGACTGTGAAACAATAGGAATTTTTTATTAGCTGCCGCCATTGTCATTGTTTAAATAATGTATTTAAACAATGCTGCAGCATTGATTATAGGTATGTAGTTAGTGTGTATAATCAATGACTGCAGTCAAAATCTAAATACCGTGAAAAGTTGGTGGATGTTCGATAACCATTTTACATCATGCAATTAAAATGACTCAAACGGTATACAAGGCAAGCCAAAAGATAAAAAATTTGCTCAAGAATAATTTGTAAAGGCTGTATTAACACGATGCAATTGTTTATTGCTTCGTGTATTGTCAAAATTGCACGTGCAAGTTTTTGCTGAAAGACATTGTGGAATTTTTTTGTACTATATATATTGTTTTTTCAATAGGTATATAATGGGATCCTCCGTTGATAGCCGCCTCTCGAATTTCTACTCCATTTCATCAAAAGCTCTTCTGACCCTAACTTGCAGTTCTTCACGAGAAACCACTGGTGTAACTTTATGTTTTTTATAAGACCCCCACACATAAAAGTCCGTTATATTTGGAGATCTAGAAGATCAATAGCGCGGATCTATAGGCCTAATCTACCTTAAAAAATGTTCAAATACATATAAACATGGGTAGGATGAACCCAGCTCCGTCTATAGTTGAAACCAGTAGCTTTTCCCAGGTAAAGTTTCCAAGGATGGTACAATATGTCATCTACTAACGCGTTTATTTCAAGGTCTCCTACGAAAATCATGCATATAACGGTCACAAGTTTTGAAAATATTAAATAAAACGAAAGCCATAACATTTAGGTATAGGGCATGTAATAATTGATCGATGTAGAATTTTTTCCACATTTGAAAGTGCAAAAAAATAAAGGAGGTTTCATTTGAAAAAATCAACTTTTTAAGGTTCGAAGTTATTATACTTGACCATTAATTTTAAAACGCCCTGGGTCATCAAAATTTAAATCACTCTCTTGTAGCATCACGTCAGTATTGTTGATTTTGAAATGCTTTTTGAAATTGAAGTTAATAGAGCCATAGGTACAGGGTGCTAAAGAAAAGCAGTCAAACGTCAACAATTTTGAAAAATCTTGAATAACTTGAAAACCTTTGATGCTAGGTATAGGGAAATGTGGTATAAATGACGTAAATTTTGATGTAGATTTCGAAAATGCAATAAGATATAGAGTGTTCTATGTAAAATAAGAAAGTTGCTGTCCACTTCCGGTTGTGACACGATTGTGATAATATTTTCTTTCGATAGATCATGAAAAACTATGTTGGTATGCAAATTTTGAGATTTAAATTATTAATGGAGGTTTAAATCCTTTTAGGTAACGGTTTGCGTGAAACGGCCTATATAGGTACCTACGGTTAATGAATTATTATCAATTGAATTAATATATAGACATCGTCAATAAATGAAGTTTATTTCAAGAATATACAACTTATTTAACGTTAACATCTTTGATATAATAAACATAACTAATAATAAACATTTGAGAAACTATAAACAGAAAAGATATGTCTTAAATTTTGTATATAATTAATTATAATTTATTTTTTTAGACGATATGAGTTTTATACAATGAAAAACGTTAAGTAGGTACTTTATGCATAATGTGTACATGAATAAGTAGATAGAGGTATAACTTTACAATAGGTATTTTCAAACAATAAATATCTATCATATTATATGGTACTTAGATATAAACATGCTTATTGAAATAACACTTTTACATTTATGTTTAATATTATTGAACGCCTTCGACGAACGCCGAATCGTCTAAGGTGTGAAGCCAGTTAAATATCATCATATTTCTTTCATATTTTGACAAAGGTTTTCCGCGTTCTCTTTCAACATCTCTGATTGTAAGAGGCAAATTATTATTGGTTGTTTGCTTAACAACTTTTAGTACTGCTTGGTTGGGACTGTTTGGTGGGATTGATGGTTTAGGTACGGGAGTAGATCCTGGGACCGTTAATCGCGCTGCAGCTTCCTTTATAACGTTACATTCTGTCGCAGTAGAATTCGTTACAGGGGTTGATAACGACACCTCTAGTCTATCTAAGTTAAATTCACTTTGTGACAGTCTTTCCAATGCTTTGTAAGTGGTTAACAATCTTCGACGGATGTAATTTTGCCGCACCTGTAATGTTAAATGGAATTAGAGGGTGTTATATAATAAACATAACTAAGTCCTTACCTTTTTATTTACTGAACGTATAAAATCGACAGCCGTGAATGTAGGAGGTGGAGGAGTACTTGCTGGCGGTACTGTTGATGTAGAATGTCCACCATGCGGTGAAGGTAACTGGGAAGTTGATGCTATGTCTCCTACTGCTACCCAAGTAGAACACGATCTAGATGTGTGATCAAGCCGCACGTTCTCAAGCAAAAAACTAGATCTTTGCAAAGAATTAAGCGCTAACTCTGACACGGCGCTTCTAACTCCAGGTGCAACTGGTGCGTCTTCGGGTGACGGTAATTGACTGATATCGCTAGTACTAAAACTTTTTTGTAATCCTACTGCTGAAGATAAGGCCGCACAGTTACGGATTAGTTCCGTTTCTTCTTCAAACCACAATATCTCAGGAATATCTGCGGGTCTATAAATATCTGAACTTTAGCAGAGCAAACGTGGCATGAATAATTACCTGGCCGACTGAGCCCTGCTGTCGGGATTTGGACTGTGGCCTCTGTCAGATTTGCTAAAACTAAGCAGCCTACGGCCTGAGTGCAAGTCGGACGCCACAGACGATACCGAAAATAACGATAGATCAGTCGTAACCGATTCATGAGATGGCGACCGGAGTATTTTACACGCAACAGTTAATACCGGCGTTTGCGGTGTAAGTTGATTTTCGGAAATACTTTCAGTGGACGTCATCGTTCGATAATTTTTTTATTAAATAATATTTGGGTATGTAAACAAACACAGCATTTACACGGTTACATTGCAACTGCTACATCACATACACCCCGGGCGTCGCAATCAATATTGGCGAGTCTGGTTAAGCGCGCCAAAACAAGCGTCGCGACGAAAGTTTAAAATATTGTGTATACCTAAAGCAAATTGATCCACATTACATTGAAGTGTGTAAGTAATAAAATGATCTGGAAAAATTAAACAAAAAATCTTTGACTTTTTCCTTGTTATATTAAACATCTGTACATATACCTACGCGTTTTCCCCTTCATAGCATACAATTGGCTACGTTCGCATTTAAATATTGAATATTGAATGCCATGAGAATGATTACAAACTCCAATCTTGTATTTACTTTGGCGTCCACCTAAACTGAATTTTCTGAATTATATGGGTAGGTATAGCAAGACATGCAAATAAGTTGCTCCACCCTTAAACGGTATGGCATGCTATCAATCAAGTCGTCATCAAAATCGGTCTGCATCATACTCGTATTACACCAAGCTTCCTGAATATTCGTAATCGAAAGCTCAAAAAAGTCGCCTGGAGGAGGTGGTGTCAGGTCAATCAGTCAGAGTTTTACCGAGCATATCCCACCTGTATTCAGTTGTTTACCTAAATTCATTAACATAAACGTCCGTAATAAATCAATTTGTGCTTGTGTTGCGCTGATTTGTGCGCTAACCTTCATATCATGATGCGTCAAAATTAACAGAGTAATATGCGGATGCGGAATTTTTAATTTGGGGTTACAATTTGATCTGATGAACCTTTGAATAAAGATAGATATAGAGATAGATATATTGACTTTATAATCAAAGCTAAGAACAAAGATTCCGAATCTGATCTTTTCAGAACTGCAGACCTGGCTGAGGAGAAGCGGGGCTAACACCTTGCCAGGCACCTTTCAAAGTTTGAAAAAATAATGTATGCCCATGCCCAGTCGAGTATCTGATAGCGTAAGAAGCAGAGTGGATGATCTATACGTTATTAGTTCATTTGAATTAGTTGTAATTGTATCATGTTGAAATTTTGATGGTCTCTTATTCCGAAATAAAGACAATTCTCCTGAAACTTTTCGTCAAAAGTGATCAAAGTACACTATACTACATTCATTATAAGAAGGTAGTAGATGGCGCTATGTTTGAAGATAAGCACACACAGGAAAAATATAAAACGGCACCAAATTATTGTAAAGTAGAAATATGCAGCACTGCAAACAGAAATAAATCTTTGACATTAACAGTTAATGACACATGACACTTCTAACAGTTTAGATGGCAACATAAACTACCAGCTTGCAAAATTCGCCACTCGTTTTCCGTTTCAGCGTAATACTGACTTGTGTTTTAACCAATCACACTGAAGGTCAAAGCTTCCCTATGCTTTCTATCGCTACCTTCTTAAAATGAATACAGTAAGTATAGGGGTTCATGTAGTTATTGCGGTCGGTATACACATGCAAATCAGGAGTCCCTTGGCCCTGCGTCATTGATTTGTGAATCAATTTCAGACAAGTTTTTTATCGATTTCGCTCACTTGATAGTTGTTATAATGTTTTAGCGTATGTCTGAAATTGATTCACAAATCAATGACGCAGGGCCACAGAATCCTGATTTTAAGTGTACATTATTTTTTTCAAACTTTGAATGCGCCTGGCAAGGTGTTAGCCCCACTTTCCCTCAGCCAGGTCTGCAATTCTGTGTTTGGGTATTATTGAAGAAGTAGGTACCTATTGGACAAGTTTTCAGCGTGCCTAAAATACCTACCCAAAAATGTCCACCGGCTGGCGGATGAATAGTTTCACTTGACTGTAAACATTGGGTAAGCATTGTCATATCATTTCTTGAAATTGATTTGCATCCATAATCGAAAGAAAATTTGATGTTTACGTACGTGCGTTGACTATTAGAGCTTTTATTTCGAAAACACGGCACTTATTTTTAACATAGTCAATAGACTTATTTTAATCCTCGTCGCCAGTTTTATAATTTCTTGATGGTAAACACAAGAACATAACAAGGTTTCTTTATTAGAACTGAAGTAATGAACGAACAAATTATATCTACATACGTTATTTATTATGATAATGATACATGCGATGCGTAACTACTGTATTTTTACTTTTTTCTTCTATTCCTAGAGTGCATGCTTATTATATAACATAGCGCCATATTTATCTTACCGATATGGATATCATATTTAAAAGGGAATAGTTATTTACATTTAACAGAGCCGGAGATATAAGATATTACGCCCGCGGCTGAAGTTTGAGGCCCAACGAAGGAGGGTCTTTATGAGGCCAAGGTCGTAATCTTCCTCCGGTCCTAGGCATGTATACCTACAAAATTTTACGCACAACTACAGAAAACCTACAAAATTTAATGAAAAATGATTAAATACATTCAATGAAAAAATACAACAGTGATTTAAGTCACCGCTCGTCACCTAGGATACTTGTTTCTAAGGAAAAAACAAACATTATTATAAATCAAAAATTTTCATAATTTCGGAATGGAAGTCAACGCTGAGCAAATTCCCTCTGAAATATGATGAAAATTAATTGAGACTCAAAAAATGTTTATTTTCTAACGGCTATCGATTTCGACGAGAATAAACAATTTTTGAGTCTCAATTAATTTTCATCATATATTAATAATCACTCAACCAAAAAATGGAGTCCTTCATCAACAAAGTCCCTCTGAAATATTATACTCCAGGGAATATAGGGTTTTAACCTGCAAAATGAAAAGTAGTTCCAATTTCTTTTGCATGTCATGTCATCTGGTGGTTAAGAATCTAAGTTTTCAACCTACCATCCCTTGTGCTTCCCCCGTACCACCCCCAAAACCCCTGAAATTTGGTTGGTTTCTCAGTGTGTCCATGATATCTTTAGAATGGTTCACTTTAGAAAAAAATATTGTTATCAGAAATTGTACCTAGATCATGAGATTCTACATAACTTTGATATATACAGTACTTTTTTGTGAAATGTTTATTAAAAAAAGATATAGAGCTTCAAAGTCGCTTATATTTTTAAGAATTCTGAAATTTCTATGTACCTAGATGTTTTAACCAATTTTGATAGTTTATCTCTATAATCAAAAGGCTCCCCTTCACGTGCAGTTTTATGTCAGTTTTGGACTGACGCTCCTTCAGTTAAATCCAAACTCGCACGTGAAGGGCTTAAACATGCCAGGCGTGCTTCAGTTGCGGCGCGGAGCGAAGAAATCAAATCGTACTAAATTCCTGGCGCGAACTGACATGGAGCGACAGCAAGATGTGAGCATGTAGATGCGGCTCAGTTCTCAAATCGGGATTGACACAATATGACAAAGGTGGAGGTAGTACGCTTAAGGTGTGCAAAAGAGAGATAGCTTTAGTAGAATGTAATTGATGAAATTTAGAATCGGTAGTCTTATGTTTCCCGGGTTTCAGGGGTTGTTTAATTTATCTCCTTTAACAAGTCAATGTGTATGGTTTCATTTCTTCTCAGATACCACGGTTTCAACCAATACTTTTTTCTCTTTGTTCTTACTTCCCTTTCGTCGTCCACCAGCAACAAAAAAGCAATTGCTTTTCTCTTCTTCAAACTCATTCTTTAACAGCACTGTTGCACTACCAGACTCAGGAACAGAATAAAACTGGAATAAATTAAAAATCAAGCGCGAACGTGCAGATGCAACGCATGTCACACATCGGGAGCGCGCGCAGGAATTCAATCAGGGAGCGAAGATAAGAACTGCACGTGAAGGGGAAATAAGAGTTTTATGAGAAAATATCTTGAACCATTGAATAAAATAGTGTTTTTATTCAATGCTTGAACTTATCCCCCCCACCCCAACGTTAAGGTGAAATGGCGCCACTGTTAAATTATTAGATGGTTTTAGGAGTGTTTAAATCTGTGGTTTTAGTTCCCAAATCCCGGAGCATTAAAGTTGTAATGCCATGCAGGCTTACTCTGGTATCAGTTAGATAAGAGACCTTTTGTCGACCTGAGAAATTCCAAGACAATGGGGGTTAATTCGAATTATGAATTTAGAAATATTATCCGCCAAATTAAGTAAGCGTAATTAGCGGTTTCAAAAGAAGCGCTTGATCAATTAGATTTTTAGGATGTCGGCACAATTGAAGTTTTCATTTTTTTATGTATATAACCGAATAGGCTGCGTCCGCGTGGCGAAACGATTTCAATGACAGTTTAGTTGGCAACAGACTACCAGCTTACAAAATTCGTCATTCTTTTAATTTTTGAGCGTAATACTGACTCGTGTTTTAACCAATTACAGTGAAAATCAAAGCTTTCCTATACTCTCTACGGCTACATTCTTAGACTGAATAGACTATAGGATTTTTTTGTCGATGAACTCTTGATTTTTCAATTTCATCTTTTAAATAAAAGAACCAGCAGGTTGGATGAAATTCAAGGAAATTTATTTTTTTTTTTTATATTATACAAATCTCATTGAATTTCATCCAACCTGCTGGTTCTTTTATTTAGACTATAGGACTTATAGACGATTAGCAACTGTTTTTCGCACACAAGCTCGTGTAGGGTTGATAAGGTGGCATATTGGTTGCCTAACACACGGCCGCACATCACAAATGACCATAAGTGTACAAGTATAAATTTATTATGCTATAATATTGTACAAAGGAACAAATGTACAAAATAACAGAGAATAAAAACGCAAAACACACCTATGTTACTAATAGACAATGTACGCAATTAAATCAGTCACTTTCCCACCGGTTTCAATAGTTTAAAGAATTTTTAACATAATTTCTAATCTAATTTAGAGTGTACTTTGCAAATGATAAAATTAATACAACTCTTAAATTAGATGAAACTTTTAACCTGTTGTCTCTATAGGTTAATGCCACTTCTTAATCTATTAATAGTTCATCACATTTCAACTACTTCTGGCACTTAATTCTTCTCCTCCTTTTTCTCTTTCTCTTCCGTTTGTTCTGAAGATGTGTTACTACTACTGCTTTCTCGTTCCGCTGCCATCTATTATACAAAATTAGTACCTAATTAGAGATACAACTAAAGTTTACCTTTTTGTATGCCATTTCGAATAGTTTTAGAGATGACTGTTGAAGTGTGGTGGTTGTTTTGCGGATTTCCTCAGGATCTGCCTCATCCTTTTTGGACAATAATTCCCTAACTTTTGCAATTTCTTCTTTAAGCTTTTCACACTAAGGAAAAAGCAATAAGAGATGATTTTATCAAGAATAAGTAAGTACCTCTTCTTTAGGCAGCTGCTCTTTGAACTCTTCCATTTTTGTTTCCGTATCATGTACTATACCTTCCGCTTGGTTAATTGCTTCTACACGATCCTTTTTAATTTTGTCAGCTTTGGCATATTGTTCTGCATTCTTCACCATATTTTCTATTTCGTCCTTACTTAAACCGCCAGAGGATTGAATTATAACTAGAAAAACACATTAATACACTGCTTATTAAAGTGGATGGCACACTATACTTTGCTGTTCCTTGCCAGTTCCTTTGTCACGGGCTGACACATGTACAATACCATTAGCATCAATATCAAATGTAACTTCAATTTGAGGAACCCCACGAGGTGCGGGAGGTATACCAACCAAACTGAATTGTCCTAACATTTTGTTATCGGTAGCCATTTCACGTTCTCCTTGATGAACTTTAATTTCAACTTGAGTTTGTCCGTCAGCAGCTGTGGAAAATACTTGACTTTTCTTGGTGGGGATGGTGGTGTTACGACCAATAAGCCTTGTAAATACGCCTCCTAAAGTTTCTATACCCAGAGATAAAGGTGTAACATCCAATAACAAAACATCCGTTACGTCTCCTGCCAAAACACCACCCTGAATAGCTGCCCCAACGGCTACTGCTTCGTCTGGGTTTACTGAGCGACTAGGCTGTTTGCCGAAAATTTCTTGAACTGTACTTTGAACTTTGGGCATTCTCGTCATACCACCAACAAGGATTACTTCCCCAATCTCAGATTTTGAGACTTCAGCATCTTTAAGTGCTTTCTGACACGGTTGAATAGTTTTTTTGATCAAATCCCCAACCAGACTTTCAAACTTGGAACGAGTAAGTTTGAGATTCATATGCTTTGGACCGGAAGCATCCATTGTTAGATATGGCAAGTTGATATCTGTTTGAAGTGATGAAGACAACTCAATTTTTGCCTTTTCTGCTGCTTCTTTTAGACGCTGCATCGCCATAGGGTCTTTGGTGACATCAACACCTTGATCTCTTTTAAATTCAGAGACCAAATGGTTAACTAGGGTGTTATCAAAATCTTCTCCGCCAAGGAATGTATCGCCATTAGTAGACTTAACTTCAAATACACCTTTTTGAATTTCCAAAATCGATATGTCAAAAGTACCACCGCCCAAATCATAAACTGCAATGCTGAAAAATGGCCCTAGTTTTAGTAATCAAGCAAATGGTTTCAAAAATAAATTTAAATTACATAAATTACATTTAGAACAGTTGATTTGTTTCCAAAGAGTTTTTTTCTTTTTTATAAGAGTTGTAATTGTTTATTTCTCAATAAATAATTCAAAATATTGTTTTATTGTTATTCTTCGTAATCCAACGAATTCACTAATCCAAACAATCTCTACTCGCAATAGTTTTGGATTAACAAGGTCCTACTGTAATAACATACAGGGTGTTTGCAAAAATTAAAAATTTTTGCCATCCAATATTTTTTAACATATTTGATTGTTACATGCCGTTGTATTAGAATAACCAGATCTATGGTTCAAATCTAGGTTTAGCAATAATACTAAATAATATCCAAGTTGTGTTGATAGTCAAAATATACTTTATTGCCAGGTCAGTCAGGCCTAGAATTGACCTCACTTCGAAGAATGGAAGACCTATTCAAAAGAATTTAGTTTATCTGCAAGGTGGTCATAAATCACATGAATTCTGCTCGATCCTACTACTCAAAAAAGAAATAAGACAATAGCTAATGAAGTTAAATGCAATAGGAAATAATGGCACCTTAAATTTTACAGGTACATACATTTTATCCTCAGTTTTATCCATTCCATAAGCCAATGCTGCGGCTGTAGGTTCATTTATCACACGTAAGACATTTAATCCAGAAATCTGACCGGCATCTTTCGTGGCTTGCCTTTGTGAATCATTAAAGTACGCAGGTACAGTAATGACAGCATTCCTCACTTTTGTATTGAGATAAGCATCGGCAGTTTCCTTCATTTTCACCAGAACAAAAGCACCAATTTGACTGGGCGAGTACATCTTACCATCTGAACCTTGGACCCAAGCATCTCCATTAGAAGCCTTCACAATTTTATACGAAAGGGTTTTCCTAAAATTAAAACAGTTACATATCTCATTGATTTATGTAATTGACTCACATATCCTTCTTAACTTCGTCATCCTCAAATCTTCTACCAATTAAGCGCTTGGTCGCGTAAAATGTATTCGCAGAATTCGTAACGGCTTGTCGTTTTGCTGGCATACCTACCAGTCGTTCTCCATCCTTGGAAAATGCAACAGTTGATGGTGTTGTTCGTGAACCTTCAGAGTTTTCGATAACTTTTGCTTGTTTACCTTCCATTACTGCCACACACGAGTTTGTAGTTCCCAAATCAATACCAATAACTGCACCCTTAACACCTTCAGATCTACAAATCCATTTTTGATACCCAATACACGTTTAATGTAAATACTCACTTATTCCGTAACTGGTACTCATATCGACTGGTTATGTATCCTTCAGAAGTGGTCTACAAAGAAAATCAAATTAAAACTTCCAGAATTATGAAGTGATGCAACATTTCAAGGACATCGCCCGGCGCCCCTTTAACCAAAGTTTCTTTTATAAAATCGCAATAATCCGCATTTCTTATACGTCTTTCGTAAAGGAATGCATTAGAACGGCGGCGGAAAAATCACATGTTCGAAAGTTCTGGAAATATACTCACGTTTTTTACAAGTTGTGAAAAATTTCGTTTGGGTGTGAACTTGGAGCATTCGGCCAATTTTCGGCTCAAAATTCTTGCGGCACCGAGCATTTTAATTGAATAATTTAAGTTTTATTAACAAAAATTAAAACTTCACGTGGGTATCCAAATTGACGTGCTGCAGAAAGGAGAACGAAACAATTGATGGTAGTTGCTATTTGGATAAAAAGGAGGCGCTGGGAGAGTTACTGCCAGTGGCGGCGCTAAAGTATGGATCTTTTCCACCGGTTTTATCAATGAATAAAGGTTTCATGCGTCATTGATTATAATAATCAATGGCACGGCGTAGGGCGCTGTGTATTAAGTGCCTTAGCACGGCGTTTTGCGTCGCGCGTTCCAGAACGCGGAACTTGGGGCGTCCTGATTTATCAACTTTGTAGCGTTGAACAGCGAGCTTTTTCGGTTAAGGTATTTTTAGTTTACAGTTTGTTCATATAAGAGTGGCAAGAATTTTTTTGGTGAAATATTTATGTTATGACGAGTATAACCAAAGAGTGGGTATGACCATAAAAGACGTATAAGGAGGGATAATAATATAGGTACATTACACGCTAAAACGAGCAACTTTTACTTTCCCAAAATATTATATGTAAAAGCCGCTTTTACATTAGGCAATTTTAGTGCAATGCAAGCCTTGTGCTATGCAATCTAAAATTGCCTTGCATTGCTTATTACGGTTTTACATTTATGCAATTGTGTTGCAACTTTTGTGCAAGTTCAGAAATGTGTTGCAGTACTGACAACATATTTTTCAAAAATTGAAACTTTTCAGTTTGTTTACACAGAAGGTTATTCTTGAAACTTAATAAAATTGACCATTAGGTATGAGCAAACAAAAGGAAATTAAGCTGGCTACAGCTTGTTATGTGGTGGCGCTTGCTATTAAAAAAAACACACAAAATAACACACGCGAAACCAAATAAATTGTGGTATTGACAAAATTACTAGAAAAGTTACTAGAACTTGCGCCAAACTTGCAAGTGAAATAGAACTTTCTCTATTTATTTTTGTTGCACCTGAATTGCGTATGAACATGCGCAGTAACGTATCTCTAACTTGCATTGCTCTTGCATTGCACGAAAATTGCCTAATGTAAAGCGGCTTTAAGATGGGTATGGTAGGGTCCTGCTCATGACCATTTAGGTATGACAAAAAATAATACCGAAATAGATACTTATCATAAAAAATAATAAACAAGAACAGTAAGAGTGTTACAAGATAATAATATTATACGTTATACACGCTAAAACGAGCAACTTTGACGTTGACACTATTTTGCCCACCACTGTTTTGCAATTAGAAACATTGAGAAAGTGTTTTGTTTAAGTATTTTTTTGAACGCGTCGCTCCATAAATGTTTTGTTATTTTGTGTTATTTAATGTAAGTAGTAATTGTTGCATTTCTTTATATGTCGTATTTGTGTTTTGTATGCCGCATTTTATATTTTTTGTGTGTTTCAATCTTTGATTTTGAAATTTACTTGATTTAACCGCAATGCAGACAGGGCCGTAGCCAGAGGTTTGTTGCTATCAGGGCTTTGATTGTTATAGCCAGGGCGAATTAAAAAAGTGGTGTTTACGGGGCGCTAACTAGGGGAAGGGGGGGGGGGGCAATTTTTTCAAAAGTTCAAGTTCAAGGTCTTTGATTGATTACTTCATTGCTTTTAACAAATTATCGGCCAACAACAGACAATGCAGCAGTATTAAATAGACATTTACATAAAAGTCCGGAAAATGATACATTACTGGCGAGGAAATGTTGAAGTGCGTGGCCCCGAGTACTTTAATTTCCGAGTCAGGTAATGTCATTTTACTAACGAGTTTTGTATTAAAATGTTACCCGAAATTGTATTTTAATATAAAATTTCAATTTTTATATAGAACTTTTGGTCAGAAAAAACTCGTGGTTGATCCATACTCTAAATGGGGTGATGAACCATACAGGAAATAAACAACTCAATTCCTCAAAACCTTCCCCATGGATATTTAATTATTTTATTATTATATTATTTAATTAAATTAAATATCCATGGGGAAGGTTTTAAGGAATTGAGTTGTTTATTTCCTGTATAAAACTTTTGATTAATGTCAATATATCAGTGATGATAGGAGTAATTATAGACATTTAAAAATGTGACGGTGCGACCGGTAAAGTGACAGGTGCGGCCAGTAAAGTGACAAGCGGCAGGAAACGTCGTCTGCTGTGCCTCTGTCATGGAAACTCAAATTTCCTGACAGAAAGTAGGCATGAAAATGAAGATTTCAGGACGAGTTTGGGTAAAGTGTATTATGGCTTGGATTGGATATCATAAGGTTAAGATATTTTAACCGCTTATAGTGATCGGTTATAATTCCTTATACCTCAAGAGTGGATTGTGGGAGAAGGATACTTACAAAGACAAAATAAATGTTTTAAAGAAAATGCGCTTTATCTGCACAAGAGTATTGCACAATTTATCCTTGTTTAGAATTTCATCGCTATTCTCCTGCCAGGGCGAAAATTTTGCCTTCCAGGGCGGCGCCCTGATTCGCCCCCCTCTGGCTACGGCCCTGAATGCAGATTGACATGTTAAATACCGTTATGCTATTGTTTGTAATTGTTTAGGTTTTTGGTGTAATGCTTGCTTAATTTATGTTTATTGATGTTGATTACTTGGTCTTGTCCGTGTAGTAACATTCATATAAGTTTTAATGATTTTATTTTAATATGTGGAAATTACTGATTCGTTTGACTGACTGACTTGTTGTTTGTAACTAACAATTTTCTCCGTGAATGA
>NW_022172364.1:0-25942 GCF_008802855.1 Photinus pyralis
AATTACAACTGAGCTAGCTAGAGGGAAATTGTGGGATTCCCAGAAGTGTAGGTTAGGTCTCACAACAATATATATATATATATATATATATATATAATAATTATTACATATATATTTTCATATTCTTGGAAAAACTAAAAATATTATTTGATTTATTTAGTTGATTATTATTAAATTTTTCAAATATATATTAATACAATGAATACATTATGTTATATTACATCGTTTTTTAAGACCAAAAACACAAACACAAAAATCTGTAAATTTAGATATTGTAACGTTGTAACTATTCACGAATTTTGTATTAATCATTACGAATTAATGAAAGTAACATGTAAAAATTATCATCTGTATAAGAATAGCGAAAAATTTATCGAATCAGTAGTCATATATGTAAAATTACGTTATTAAAAAAATTTTTCGAATGATAAAATAAGAATAATTCTCGATAACGAATGGTTAAATTTTATTCCGGAAACTGAAATAGATTTACGAAATTATTATACATATATGTTTTATAATAAATGTTCAGGATGGTTTCCATTTAAAATGGATTTATTATTTATATAGACAAAAAACAAATTTTAACGAAAAATATAACAATAATTATTAGAAAAATCTCATAATAAATTCAATGTTTAATGATGTATACGAATATTATTATAGTATAGTAGAAAATTTAGAATATATGAATATTGAATACTAGAAAAAAATTATTTAAACTGTGATAAAAATAGAAATAGAAATCTAAATTATTTAAATTTAGAGTCTGATCTAGACGTTAAAAATTATATACATACATTTAAAAATTATAGAGAAAATTATATTTATTCTTTGTTATCCAATGGTTGTTTTGAAAAATATTTTACATATAATAACAATACATGGGATGGTAAAAGTTATTATGAAATTAGTCCTTTAGAACGGTATCTTGTGGACGATGATTATATTTTACCTAAAAAAAATATGATCATATGATCTAAATCATTTTTTTTTTATGAAAATAAATATTTATTATTTTAAAATATCAATTTCTACTTCCATTTCAAAATGAATAAACAAATTAGTAAAGAAAAAAGATTGTTATATGAATTTAAAGAATTGTTTAAAAATAAAATAGAAAATATATTTTTACATAATAATTTAACAAATTTATCACAAATAGATTTTATTTTAGAAGGATCAAAGGATACACCATTTGCTAATGGATTTTATCATATCAGATTATTATTGAATAATTTTCCATTTAGTGCTCCTGATATAATAGTTTTAACTCCAAATGGAAAATTTTTAATAAATAAGAAAATATGTATTAATGGGTTAACTAATTTTCATATAGATTCATGGGTTAATTCAATGTCATTATTAAATCTAATAGAAGGTTTTAAAAGTTTTATGAATGAAAAATGATGATTATTTTATAGGTAAATTTGGTAAATATGACGAAAATATTATAAAGGAATACGCAGAAAAAAGTATAACTTATAATTTAAATAATGACGAATTTCAAATATTTAAAAATAGCAACATTTATGATAATATATTAACTATTTATTTTAAAATATTAATGAATTAATTTATGTAAATAAAAATATCCATTATTTATTTTTTTTTAAACCATAACTAAAGAAATATACAGCTTTTAATTTCGTTTTTCTAAGATACTATACAACAACAACAACAATCAGACAACGCAGAGAAGGAAGAAAAAAAAGAGGATCCGTTTAGAGGGTACAGTCCTCTGCCGGAAAACATTAAGGAAATTATTGATAAATTAAGAAATTGTTACTTTTTATTATTATTATTATTATGAATGCTAATACTATTTTGTATAGATCCTGCTAAACCACGAGATGACAGATGTGTGCGGTCCTCCTGGAGAAAAAAAGGAGAAGAAGAACGAATGAATAATTAACATGTTATTTTCTAATAAAAAAATACACCTCTCTCATTCTTTGTTTGTTAAGATTGTAATTATCGAATCTCCCAAAGTACAATTTTTACCAGTCCTGAAAAAAATGGTACACACAAGAAGATCACCATCCATTTCATCTCTTTGTAATTCAAATCTTCCAATCTATCGATGATTTTACGATTGTATAGAACTTTTTTAGTTATCTAAAGTAACAGACTCGCTAGCCGAGTGGCTTTTGTTCTTACTTCAATGTTGGACAGTGGTTCGACCCCCATTCAAACCAACTTTAATTTTTTCCAGACTACACATATTCGAAAAAAGACGTAACCAATTGGGCACTACTTGACGTCAGTGAAAGGCAGAATTTACAATAACAACAACATTAAGGTCTTTACATAACAATAACAAACACATTAGAAATGAAAGTAAAAAACAGTCATTAGAAAGGGCATTAAAAACACAAAAACAAAAACATCATTAGAAAGTGAAAGGGAAAGTGAAAGGAAAAGTGAAAGGGAAGGTCAAATGACGTCAGAGTAGTGGGGTGATAGTGTCTCCCTTGTACTGTCGAGGCATTTAAAGAAAGTAAGGTTCAGTAAAGTCATCGATGAAGAGGAAATAACCTTCATATTACTATGGTCGAGAAGGTCTCACCTCCATATGTTGTTGGTAGATATATAAATCAGGGATTTGAAGAAAGTATACTGTATAGTGATGATTACAAATCCTTGTTTGATAATAAATGGATGCATGGCACTGCAATAAATGCAAGTAGAACACGAGCACCGTGCCCCATCTTGAATTTGGTTACGTCACAAGGTCTTGGATGCTGGATCAAAGGTTACGGTCTTGGATTCTGGATTAAGGTAATGGCAAAAGCAAACGCGTTCAATAAATAAAATAAAATGTGATGAAGTTGCTGCTGCGACTGCATTGCAAAATCTATGTTACTCTTAAAAGCCTTTGAACGTTTTAGCGTTCTAAGTTTACTAAGATATTTGAGATACTATTAGGAAGCCGTTTGATATACGTTAATAATAGTGCTGTATTCTGTGGAGTGTATATATACACGGTGTACCTAGATTTTATTTAGCGACTCTGGGGCACGGCTGCAGCTACCCGCGTGCCCACCAACAACCCTTACACCCGTTCACCCGCAATTCGCATTTTGGTGGATGTCGCTAAAAACCCGCCACAAAATAGTACTCACTTTTTGGGTACTTCTCATCCCTTGACGACACAAGAAAGAGAGACCATGATTAGAGCTCTAAGAAACTTTTGGGCGCCTAATGTCGTACCCCTCGAAGACGCGAGCCTTGCAAAAGGTGGTTAATTTCGCCCCTAGAGAAAAAGAAAGCGCGAAATCTATTTGCAAAAAAGAAAAGCGTTTGGGAAAAATTAAACCAAAGGCTATACCTATACCCGGAATGTCATCAACGCTAAAAAGAAAGCCGACCCATACGATCTACTTTACGAACAGTTTTCGTTCAATTCCGAGATATTGACCAAATTTAATTCCAACTAATAGCAAATGATTAACTTTTAAGCAATATCCACATCCACAAGATCTTAGGCATTACATAATTCACCCTTAACAAAAGACCGCATGACTTACTAATATAATTCCTAATGTCACTAAATAGGATGAGTCCGAAATCGAAATCATTAGTTCCGTGGACCGTCATGTAAGTATACCGGACCATATTAATGCCTATCATACTCCATAGATAATCAATTTTTCAATGTTGAACAAATTTGCTCCAAACACGTATTAGACCAGTAGAATCTTCGCGAAAAAGGATCATATACTTATCGATACTTCCTAATGTCATTAAATAGGCGAGAATAAGCTTTTTACTGCATTTTTGCCAGAATACAGAAGCTTATAGTTTCACTAATAGTCGGTCGTTCATTCGAGCGCATTGTATAAAGCCATCGGGTTTTCGATTAATCTGTAACCTACCGACCACGTGGAATTTTGATCGAAATCCTTCTCAATGCCCAAGCAGTAAATTTCATGCATGTTTGGTAGCCACGTGTATTTTCATCACATGTTCGAGTCATTCCGGCATTGCTTACTTCGCAAGCTTATTGATCCGTCACATAAAAAATGCACTTAGGTCTAGCGATGGAAAACACAGCCTCGTTTAATTACAGACGAAGTTTGTAGTTAGTTTCTGACCTTTATCAATATATATACCGTAAAATGGGGTAACTTGCACATACCCTGTTTCGGCTGATGCGCATTATGTCTTTTTTAGGTCGGCAACGTTTCAACAGGATGGTACCACATGTCACACGGCCAATGAAACCATCAATTTATTGCAAACCAAATTTCCTGATCGCATAATTTCACGAAACTCAGCTGTTAAGTGGCCAGCCAGATCGTGTGATTTAACACCACTGGATTATTTTTTGTGGGGCTATGTTAAGGACAGAGTCTATACGGAGCCAATCGAATCGATTGCAGCCTTAAAACTCAAAATCCGTGATGTGATTAACGAAATAGACCCGTCATTTTCCCAAAAAGTGATTAAAAGCTTTGATGAATGAATCGACATCTGTCAGCGTGCTCGTGGTGGACATTTGCCAGATATCATTTTTCATTCATAATTGCCCAACTTTTCTCTTTGTAATTCAATAAAAATTTTAATCATCTTCATCTAATTTTTTGTTTTAGAAAACAAAGTTCTTGTTAAAAAAACCCTTTAGTACTCCATTTTTGGATACTTCTCGTCCCCTCGAAGACGCGAGCCTTGTAAAAGGTGGTTAATTTCGCCCGTAGGGAAAAAGACAAAATTTCGCCACGCAGGAGGAGTGCGTGTTTACAAGATCTTTCCGACCACACTAACTTGAAAACAATTGGACCAAATTTCTACAAGCATTGTTTTACGGACTACTGCCAGCCAACCAAAGTGAGATTAAGAGCTACCTTTTTACAAATAAATTTGCAAAAATACCCTAAAAATACTGCGGAGACCTTCTGAATGGATTAATTTACCAATCGATATCCAAACGGAATTGTCGTGGAAAAAGAAGCAACTAGATGATATCGATAGAGACCTACTACAGCTTGAAAAAGAAGCGGACGCAGAGTTAGTTAGACGAGTGAGAGAGATAAATAGTTATATAATTTCTAGTTAAGAACTTGTAGACATTCTAATAGGTAGTTTAAATAAAGTTAAGGACCATATAGATATTAAGTTGTTTGATAATAGTTATTTTATAGATATTAGTTTTAGTTACTTAAACTTATATGAAAGGAGTTGTATAAACAGTTTGTCTAATTGTTATAGGCAGTATATAGAAGTAGATAGGCTATGAGAGTTCTGGCCCACTTTTGGTCAAAATCCCATTTTATTTCCCATAAGAAATTCTAAGGTCAATTTCGGTCATTTTTGGATCACTTCTGTCATGTGCGCATGCGCGTCCCGGGGCGTTGTGGGAGTTGTGTGGGAACTTTTACCGCCTCTTTCAGTTTTGCGCCGACTTATTTCGACAGCCGTGGTGTTGGTATTGGCTCTCGGGGCGTGGGAATGCGGGATCTTTTTTTGCCTGTCCGTGTTTTTCCGCCCAATTAGTTTCGTTCCTACTTCCCTACTGCGCTACCAGAACTACGTACTTAATATAAATACAAATGAGCCGTGCCATTCCGCTTTTTTACTGTATAAAACATCGATGCGTAGAATGGCAAAGTGTATTCGTATCGATGACTACTACTACGGAGGATTTTTGTAGCGGCTACCTATTACAGATAATCAAAACTCAATGGCTCACGAATGCGGATTTGACTTAAACGAGTTGAATATCAGCACTTTCTGCAAACCCTTCAAGCATGTAAAGGACTTGGTCGTTGGAGATAAGTACAAAATTTTTGTTTGTTTCTATGAAATATACAGTTTTATTATGGCATGTTATGTTGAAGACGATGATGACTGTTTTGGGTCAACATTCCCATATATATATAAAAAGATATTAGTAAAAGTCTCAGTAGTAGTAATTTAAGCGTGCTGACAAATGGCGTGCCAATTCAAACATCCCTTCTCAGCAATAATTGCAGGTCCATCGGCGTGCGGAAAATCTTATTTTATTGTTAGATTCCTTCTTCTGCTGATGATTATAAGGACTTCCCGGAGACCTTAGAATGGTTAATTGAGAGGACTTTATCGCCGTCAAAAATGTGTGATGAACCCCTTAATTTAGCAGAAATTTTTGATAGCATAACACCTACAGAGAATATAGTTGAGGTAAGTGATGTAGCAGAGCCTTTAGTAGTGTCTGATGCGGACTGTACTGTTGTCTCAGATGATGAATGTACACAACATGCATCATCTGAAGCAACGATACCAGATTGTACACAATCATTATCTAAAACAATAATACCGTCCGTATCTATTACCTCTGAGGAAGTACCATCATTTATTCTTGATGAGAATTGTATTGTCGCATTCAATGAAGAGTGGTCGACCTCCCTCATTGAATGCTACAATACAATCTCTTCTGTTATGGATTTTCCTCCCCCACCTTATTCCGAGGATGGAACAATGTATGGATTTTTAAATGGAATAATATTTGATTCTACCAATAAAGATTTAAAATGATCTCGTATTTTTGGTGGAGCTTTTTCTCTTAAAAATATTTTATCCATGTGTAAAAAATTATTTTGTTTAGTTAAGAGTAATGATTTATATTGTGTATCATCTTCTATTACTATCCACATAATTCCATTCCAATAAACATATTCACCTGATGATATTCGAATAACATTTCCTAATTTAATATAATATCTACACATATCGAATAATGAAAGTCTAGGGTATGGAATAAATTTAGTTATACAGTTTAAATTATTTCCATATTTTATAACACATATATTGTTAGGTTTAAAAATTAAATAATGTTTATTTTTATGTTCATTTTTTAAACACCAACAAGGATTATCTGAAGATATTTTGAATTCCAAATCAATTTTTTCGTCTAATTCAAAATTATCTTCTCTTTTTATTATAACATCTATATTCTTTGGTTTTTTTTTTACATATTGTAATATAAAAGCATATAAATAATATCCAGAAAGAAACATTATGTGAGGATATAATATAGTATCTTCATTTTTATTAATATTTGAAATAATATTATTTATTTTACTATTATTGTTTATTTCTAATATAAAACTATCCTTATTTTCATACTCTAAATCCACAAATGTAAATAAATATTTTTTTAAATCATTATAATTAGAGATTGTGTCATTATATTCTTGCTGATAAAAATTATCATTTTCTGATTTTATAGAATATATGAAACGTAATTGTGTATTTTCTCTAAACACATGTAAATCGATTTTTGTTGTTAATATATTTTGTGATTCTTTTATAAGATCTCCAATTACATGTTTTAAATATTTTAAAGTTTTTTGGTTTAATAAAATATTGTTAAATATTACGTGAAAAGATATTTTCAAAGGATTATTTGATTTTGTAATTTTTATATCTTTTTTTATATCATCAGATTCTATTTTTTTATCAATTATTATATCTTCTCTATTTATTAAAAATTCCACAACTTCTTGAATAGTTTTTTTTATTTCATTATCAAAATTTAAATTATCAAAATCAATATTTTCATCTTTTAAAGATAAATCAATATCTAAAAATAATTTAAAATAAGAATCTATGTTATTAATTATAAATTCATGATATTCTAGATTTTTTGTATTATTTCTTACTAATTCTATTTCATTATATAAATCTTTTAATGTTATTTTTTTATTTTACTATTTATATTATCATCTTGTACATCAAATATCATATTTTGTTTATTCTCTTTAGATACACATAATCCTATTTGTAAAAAAACATAATTATCTTGATTATCAATATTATTCATTTTTATTTTATTTTAGTCTAATCTAATAAAATTTCAAATAATTTACGATAATTTAAATAATGAGTTCTAATATTTTAAATATATATTCTATGAATGAAAAAGGTATTTTATTATATAATTTAGTATCTGAAAGTTTTTTCGAAAAACTTTCAAAAATACAATCATCAGCTAATGTTAATTGTTTAATACGATTTAAAAAAATTGAAGCTAATTTATCAAAAAATTGTAGAATCTTAATAGAAAATAAATGTACATCAAATACATCTTCATCATTCAGTCTTCTCATAGAATCAATTAAAGAAGTGTTGTTAAATGTAGATAAAGAAACTCGTAATCATATTGAAAATACTCTAGGAATTAGTGTTTTTGAAATAGATGTAAATTCTAATAAAGGTTTTATTAAAACATGTATAGAATATAATAGAATTAACTCAAAATATAGATGTAGATATCTTAAAAATAGAAAATTGTTTTTCAACAGTTCCCATATATTTTAAATTTATAAATAGTGGAGAAGCATCTAATTGTGGATTAAGTGAATTTTCAAAATCTTTAACTACATTATTATCTGATATCGAATATAATAATCCAAAAGAATATTATCTATATAAATTTTTAAATATAACTTGAAAATTATATTATTTTGATTATAATTTTTTTATTAATAACTATTGTTTTGTATATTATTATATTTTTTATTAATTATAAAAAAATTACAAATATATACCATTCTAGAAATGATTTACTAATACCAAATACTAGTTTTATTAACTTAAGAAAAGATCCTAGATTTATATTAAATAGAAAAATATTAATATTATGTAATATACAATGGAAACAAGCAATAAAGTTTGTTTAGTATTTAATAAAAATACAAAAAATAAAAAAGTAGAAGATGAAAATGAAAAAAATAATAATATAGAGATAGAATTTTGGAAAAAATATTTTTCAAAAAAAAATATGATATATAATGAAGATAACAGATTAATAGAAATAGATAAATGGAGAAACTCTCCTAACATTATGTTCAACGATCTTCAAGACATATATATACCTGCTATCGTATTAAAAAGATATGTTAGTGAAGATTTGTTAGTTCAGAAAAAAAAAAATATTGAGGAGTTTAATTTATAAAAAAAATATAATAAATAACTATGAGATGCCCCAACCTTAACAACGTCCTGTGAATATGATTGCCGATACGAAGCACCCTATACATCATGTAGGTTACACAAGCTGCCAACAGAAATCTGGTGGGATTACAGAAAAGGGAAAGAGAGCGAAGATGAGACGGATGGAATTTCTTGGAAGACGACATGTGTTTACAATTTCAGGCACCTGCAGTCCACTTTTTTCTTAGAAATGCGTGAAATGCAGGGAATGGGGATTTTGGGGTGGTTTAGGGGTATTAGCAGATCAAATTACCGCGTGGCTTGGGTTGGTCAAATAAATAGGATTTAACATGTGTGTTCATGGTCTTTGTCTTGTAACCGGCTGAAGTGTAAAGTACGGCTTGTCTTGAAGTATTTTGTTATACCTTAATAACTGCTGTGTGCTTTTGCTTTGTTATATCAGGTGAGGTATTTGCCTTATTGAATTAATCTATAAATGTGTGTTAAAACTCCCTCGTTCGGTTATTTATGAACCGATCGGGCTCGATTATGGCTCGTTGGAAAGAGGAAGGTTCACAGAATTCAGAAAAAAATTTCGCTAAGATCGGACATCCGGTTCCGGAGAAAATCCACCCTAACTTTGGTCAGCTGCTGTGACGTAACCCACCGGGCTCAAATTTTTGTGGTGGATTCTCTGATCCTTTAGCTTTCCAACGAGCCCTCAACGAGCTCGATCGGTTGATAAATAACCGAACGAGGGAGTTTTAAAGGGGGTCATGTCAAAAATTTTGAGTTTTTTTTTAGTTTTGAGTGCCTAAATGGCCTCGCAGGTCAAAATAAATGTCAAATTTGGATTCCTCGCACCCGATTTAGTCTAAGAACAAGTTTTCGTTCGATTCCGAGAGGTTGACCAAACATCGAAATTTACGACGAAAATTACGAAAAATTGTCCATTTCGGAGCCTACCGGACTTTCACTTTTTTCTATGCCGGGACGTAGGAAAAAGTCAAAAAATGCAACTTTTTTATTTATCGAGATATCGACTTGAAATTTTTTTTGGTTTATATGTATTAGTAATAGGGGTGCTCTGAATCCAAATTGGGCCTTACTTTTGGGCCACGAGGCCATTTAGGCACTCAAAATTTAAAAAAAACTCAAAATTTTTGACATGACCCCCTTTAAAACTCCCTCGTTCGGTTATTTATCAACCGGGTCCCCTTCAAAAATTACGCGCTCCTTCTCTGGGATAAGTTCAGATAATCCATCAAAATTAAAATTTGGTTCGATTGACAAACAACTGATATCAAATATGCAAATATTTCACCTTATGTTTTCATTCCTTTCCAAATCTCTTTGAGTACACGTTTATATCAGCTATATTATTCTACGAAACTTTTATTTTTTTTTTATTACATTTTTCAAAACTTTAATTTTTATTTAATTTTTACATTTAATTTAATTAATTAAATATACATCATTATTTTAGGAAGCATGGAAGCAATTAATGTAAGTAACTATACAAACTATAATATCTATAACGTCCATCGAGTGGCCTTTGGAAGTTCAAATTAAAATTAAAGAAAAATTCCAAAGGCGACCTGTCGGATCGCCTGTTATAATTAATTGTACAAAACGAACGACATACAGACAAACAGACAAATACAAATCGTTACTTTATTTTAGAGCCTCTTCTTCAGACCGGTGCGGCTACAAATTTTGAAAAACATAATACGGCAGTATGAAACAGCGGCCGAAATTAATATCAACCAGATATGCAAAGAATTTTACAAGGGTTACGCAACAAGGGATACGAAGGTCAAATTAGAAGAATTTATACGACACAATTTCGACGATCTAAAAACTAAAAACGTCATTTCCCTATCCCCTGTTGCGGCCCTTGCACATTTACTGGACCACTCGGCTGCGTTGGAGGGAGTTAAACAGCGAACGGCTAAAGGCGGGTACAGCAAATCTAAAATGGAATACATAATTCAAGCGATTTTTGAATTAAGTGCCCCCCCTCCAACAGAAGCAGTCGAAATATTGAAAACATTGCTGCAGAAAAGCGAAGTAAACGATTTTGTGGCCGAAGCCGGCTCCGAAGAAGAGGCAAAAGAGTTGCTGGGGCAAGCGCTCCGACTTTTTCCCCCTTTTTGGTACGAGATAAAGCCAAAAGTGTACCAAAAAAGGCCACAAAGGCAAAAAAGGGGGAGAAAAGCGATGCGAGAAAGGTCGTCCCAGGAGTCGTCCTCGACGGATGTGTCGACGGCAGGTGTTGAGGACACAGCAACGGCGGTGATTGATGATGTTGTCGGTCCTTCATCTGCATTGAACATGGAAAATGAAAGTCAAAACACAGCGGTGGAGCCCACGGTCTTACCTGCACCTACATCGGTCGCTATCTCGGTCGCTATTGAGGTCCATCGCTGTGCGGACGGAAGTAGGCCACGTTCAAGGCAGATGAACAAACGGGCAGCGATCGATGCAGCTGTTGCTGGTCCATCAAACGCGGGCGCACAAGCCGGGTGGGACGACATCGTGACGAACCCCGCATCGCCGTCGCCGATCCGACACTCTCCGCCCTCATCTTCCTCCTCATCATCTTCGCCCTCACCATCAGCTACCGACCCTGTCAATCCTCTGGCCACCGTTCCACCGCCCATAAATGTAGGGGACTTGGTTTGGGCGAAAGCCAAATTCATGGGCTATTGGCTGGGCGAGGGTGTGGACGTGGTCAGAGTAACTCGCCACATAAATTACATTGTGGAGCTAAAGGGCAGGGGGAGATTCAAAATTGCCGAACACTTTGTGAAAGTATTTAATCGCGCAGAACCGATACCGTCTTTTGTAAAACCCGGCAAAAAACAACGAGAAACGTTAAGAAAAATCATCGACAGCCTCCCACAATAAAAACACTTCCTTTTTTTTAAAAAATTATTTCCCGTACGACTAACCTATATGACAATAACCTATTTCACTCATAAAACACCTTATGATTTGACATTCACAAACGTCAAACTTCCGATCTTCGGTAATGCATCTAATTTCATAGGCAAACTTTGGAGTGGGATCTTTTGATTGTTTATATAAGCAACTTAAACTACACTGCAGCGTATTCTTTTTGCAAATTTCATTACGAAATATCGAACAACCGATCGGGGCGTTTACAGCAGCGTTCCCTGTACTTTAAGTTGCATAAGCATAAACTCCGCATGTATTTTACTCGTGGACAATATAGTGTACCTCAGGGCGTCAGCTGTTTACATTTTAAGAGTACCCTTACCCCTCCTTTATCTTTCCTTCTCTAAGGTATTTTTATAACAAATGGACTATTTATAGATCTGTCAGCTGCCAGGCGGATGTACCAAATCAGCAAGTAAAAAACCGATTATTTAAGACAAAGGAAGGAAGAGAAGAGCCACAACGAAATCAAATTACCTGAAAATAGTGGCCTCGTTATAATGAAGTAAGTTATGGTGTTGTACTTACTCAGTCATAGAGGGTGGAAATATTTTAGGATAGTTCCACTTGCACCGAACTGCACAGACCATTGCCTCCACCACCTTCTTGGAAGACATCAGTCTGTTCAGTTGCTTACGGTACATCAACGGAAGCCGAGGATGTCTCGCATCGACAAAGGGACTATCCCGATGCACAGCTTCGAAGGTCGGTACGAAACTGGGCATCCGGCGCCCCTTCTGCAAGAATTCCTCAGCCCTCGTTTGGAATGTGGAACTCTCCCGCAACACCTCCACCAACCGGACCACATAATTAGTGATACGTTGCCCCAAAAGAAACTTTATCGCCGGTCGAAAATCTTCGCCTTCGGCGAATATTTTCTGCAGCACAAGAGGTCTTTTGAGGAAACATATAATTAAGCGGTCCGTGTCCCTCGAACGCAACGCCCGCTCAACAAATTCTCGTCGTCGTTTTTGCTAAAATTTAATTGATTCATGCATTGAACGGTGATGTGATTATGTGAGCTTACCAACTGGTACAACCGGTCCTTCGCCTTCCGATTTCTCTCCCTCCAGTCCTCCAGTACCCTGATCTTCGCCCACTGCAAGTACCCCGGAAGCAGGGCAAACAACCGTTCCGCAGCGTTCATCTTCAGGGTATCACTTAACTTGCCGGTGGCAATCAACTTCCGTCTATAAATGGTACCCTTCTGATTCATCACCCGGTCGTAGGCCCGCCTCGATTTGTATTCCCGGGGATTGTATTTGCACTTTCGACGAAGCCTGTGGTACATCTCGTTAGCCGCAACTTTCCTACATCTCGCTCGGAATGCCTGTGTAATTATTAAATGTACGTTTTATAAAATATAAAGATACGAAATTTTACAGTTTTGAAGTGTTGTACTGCTCTCCTTTGAAGTTCTACGTCAACCTCAGCATCACCTTCACTTCCTTCCTCAGGAGGATCACACAGTACGACTATCTCTTCAGGATCGCAAGACATGATGTATCAAGAGAACTAATTAATGATGCTTGACAGAATTTATTATAGAATTTTGTTTTACAGTAATTAGTTACATGTCAGAAGAACGTGTTACTTTGACATTGACAAAAAAATGCCTACTTGCATTTTTTTTATATTCTAAAAATAAATCATTTAAGTATAGAATTTTGTTAATCTATTACCTAGATTGTTTTAAAATAATTAGGTACAATTTTCATCAATGTTATAAATAAGATGTTACAATAAATTACATTTCAGTATGCATTTTACATTTGCCAATTATTAAATGTACGTTTTATAAAATTTAAAGATACGAAATTTTACAGTTTTGAAGTGTTGTACTTCTCTCCTTTGAAATTCTACGTCAACCTCAGCATCACTTTCACTTCCTTCCTCAGGAGGATCACACAGTACGACTATCTCTTCAGGATCGCAAGACATGATGTATCAAGAGAACTAATTAATGATGCTTGACAGAACTTATTATAGAATTTTGTTTTACAATAATTAGGTACATGTCAGAAGAACGTGTTACTTTGACATTGACAAAAAAATGCCTACTTGCATTTTTTTTATATTCTAAAAATAAGTCATTTAAGTATAGAATTTTGTTAATCTATTACCTAGATTGTTTTAAAATAATTAGGTACAATTTTCATCAATGTTATAAATAAGATGTTACAATAAATTACATTTCAGTATGCATTTTACATTTGCCAATTTGTTCAACGAGATCGACAAGTTGAAGAAAATATCAAAGTTCTTGCAAGAAAAAGGATGGGACAAAAGTTGCTTGAAGAAGCGAAAGTGCTTGTTGAAGATCTACTTTGCAATGAAGTACCGTTCCCATCCCACGAAGGAGTCTATAGAAAATTTACGTCTTCAACTACAAAAAGTTCAATTTGATGATTTATATAATGGCACTCTTCTCCACATTTCTCCTATCTACGCACTTGCACATTCTCTTAAATTTCGATCACGCATGTCTCATTCTCATTTCACGAAGGTAGGTTGCAGTAAACATTTATCACTCCGCATCGCCAATGTCCTCTTCCCTGCTGTTTCCCCTGATTTCATTGCCCCCATCATTCAAAAATACCTTAAAAAAAAAGCTTTCGTCAAACTCTTCAAACAAATTAATCAACAACACTTTTGCTTCGTTACCATTGAACACCTATTCCGCAGCCTCCACTAACCATTCAACTAACCATTCATTACACTTCTGTTTTCATTTTCACTTCTGTTTTCATTCTCTTCATCTGTTTCTTTTTCTTTCACCTTCTCTAAATTTTGCAAATAAACTTTAAAAATAAAAAACATAACCCTGTTTTTAAGTCTACGTAAACTTTCGATCTAGCGGTATTCGATGTAACCCTTGCAATCGATGTACTTCCTTTATCGCCCGCTAATTTGAATTTTTGAAGGTTATCTTGACGGTAACCTCAAATAATGAAGAAATTCGCCCTTTTTATTCCCTATGACTGCTAAAAAACGTCTCCCAGGTAAGAAATAATGCTTTATTTGAATTCCTCGCGCCCTATTTTGTATAAGAACGTCATTTCGTTCATTTCCGAGAGCTTGACAAAATCGCCTTTTTTTTACGATTTTTTAGGATAGAGCCCAAATGCGCTTCTTTTTGGAAAACTCACCCTGCTACTTTTTCCCGAAATAATTCAACGAGTAACATGTAATTTTTTCAGAATTTTTCGAGTAAAAGAAAGGGCACTGAAAACTCGATTCCGGGTTTCATGTTTTAGTCGGACATCCGGTTCCGGAGAAAATCCACCCTAACTTTGGTCCGCTGCTGTGACGTAACCCTTCGACCCCTTTGTGGCGGATTCTCTGATCCTTTAGCTTTCCAAAGATCCCTCAACGAGCTCGATCGGTTGATAAATAACCGAACGAGGGAGTTTTAAAGGGGGTCATGTCAAAAAACAACTTACTGTCACCAAGGTCTAGATAGGTATAGGCAACTCCAACTACAAGAATGTGCATCTAGTTGCCTACAACAACAAAACTATTGCCACTACATTTTTTTTTTACCCTACTGCTACTCATAAGTAAAGTAACCCTATACAAGTACACTTTATTTTTATAATGGAACTTCCTGTAAGTACTTAAGAAATTAATAAATTAACAAAAACTAAATACGAATAAATACAGGATATTTTCTTCCAACCCCTGAAGTTAAATAAACTTCAGCACCTGCTGCGCTCCTACCACCGCGTGGAGGACGTAGACTTCGAGGCAGTGCGGAGAGGATACTGGCGTGGCTATGTCTGTCTTCAGCAAGCTCGAAAACTTGAAGACGTCATCCGTCACCACTTCGAAAGGCTGAAGATGGATATGTACGTAGCGTCCCCTCTGGCTGCCTTTTGTTATGTCGCCTTCCACGTCGGGCTCGACATAGAGTTGCTGCCGAATTCGAAAGGTGGGCCGAGCGTAGCAGTGCTTCGTGGGTTGATGGAAGAGATGCTGCGCGGACCCCAACAGTACTCCGAACAGTCCGTCGCCGCATTCCAGCGACTGCGACGTCGAGGGCAGTTCAAACTGACCTTCGACGCCGTACAGACAACGGTATACGACGACGGACTGTACGGTTTGGCCCAAGACTCCCTCCTGCAATTCCTCGACATTCCTCGACTTCCAACCCCAGTTTCTTCTTCCTCTTCCTCATCTTCCCCATCGCCCCAACCGCCACCAACACCCGACCTTTCCGCACCGCCAGCTTCGCCCCCATCGCCACCAATACCCGACCAGACTTCGACGCGACCAAAACGACAGACGAGACCGACAAAAAATAAAGACTTCTTATATTATTAAGAAATGCGTTTTATTTATGGCCTACCTTCATTCTAAAAATGCCCAACTTTGAACGTTTTGTTGCATCGTCATTTCTTATGTGAGGTTAGATTTCAGTTATATTAATAAACTTGGATGTGGTTAAGTTACCATCAAAAGTATCGGGTTTCGGTCAATCTCTCAGAATCGAAAGAAATATCGTTCTTATACTAAATCGGGTGCGAGGAATCCAATTTTTCTATGCCGGGACGTAGGAAAAAGTCAAAAAATGCAACTTTTTTATTTATCGAGATATCGACTTGAAATTTTTTTTGGTTTATATGTATTAGTAAAAGGGGTGCTCTGAATCCAAATTCGGCCTTACTTTTGGGCCACGAGGCCATTTAGGCACTCAAAATTTAAAAAAAACTCAAAATTTTTGACATGACCCCCTTTAAAACTCCCTCGTTCGGTTATTTATGAACCGATCGGGCTCGATTATGGCTCGTTGGAAAGAGGAAGGTTCACAGAATTCAGAAAAAAAATTTCGCTAAGATCGGACATCCGGTTCCGGAGAAAATCCACCCTAACTTTGGTCAGCTGCTGTGACGTAACCCACCGGGCTCAAATTTTTGTGGTGGATTCTCTGATCCTTTAGCTTTCCAACGAGCCCTCAACGAGCTCGATCGGTTGATAAATAACCGAACGAGGGAGTTTTAAAGGGGGTCATGTCAAAAATTTTGAGTTTTTTTTGAATTTTGAGTGCCTAAATGGCCTCGCAGGTCAAAATAAATGTCAAATTTGGATTCCTCGCACCCGATTTAGTCTAAGAACAAGTTTTCGTTCGATTCCGAGAGGTTGACCAAACATCGAAATTTACGACGAAAATTACGAAAAATTGTCCATTTCGGAGCCTACCGGACTTTCACTTTTTTCTATGCCGGGACGTAGGAAAAAGTCAAAAAATGCAACTTTTTTATTTATCGAGATATCGACTTGAAATTTTTTTTTGGGTGATATGTATAAGTAAAAGGGGTGCTCTGAATCCAAATTCGGCCTTACTTTTGGGCCACGAGGCCATTTAGGCACTCAAAATTCAAAAAAAACTCAAAATTTTTGACATGACCCCCTTTAAAACTCCCTCGTTCGGTTATTTATGAACCGATCGGGCTCGATTATGGCTCGTTGGAAAGAGGAAGGTTCACAGAATTCAGAAAAAAAAATTTCGCTAAGATCGGACAAACTATTGCTTTTGGTGTTCCTTACCCATAAAACGCCCTCAGTGCCTGCTGAGAACCCAGTTATTACACGACGTAGGTGTCCTACATGACGATCACGATCTTAGTGCACTCGGAGTGGCCCCAGAGTGATAGATTCTCGCGGGAAATGTAAGCGAGAATATTCAAATAGGCAGCCATGTTAGTTTGGCATTCCCGCTACTACCGAATGTGGTTCAATATTCCAGTGTGACTTGAAGTTGGCGTTAACCACCAAGATAGTAGGAGGCTAAGATCATCACAACTATAAGCATATCATTACAATTACTATTATTATTATTATTACTATTACTATACTATTATTATTACCATTACAATGTATTGCCATAACATAATGTGATATATCAATACGTATTGTATTTTAATGCGTATTAAAAATATGTATTTAAATATTTTAAACAAATTTATTTTTATAAATATTATATAAAAATTTTTTTATATTATTAATAGATTTTATAATTCTAAATGAATAAAAATATTACTTCATTAAATGCCCTTGAATGTGTTCATTTATATAGTGTACGCAATATTATAAAATTTTTTAACAGAAATTATGCCAAATATATCAAAAGAAAATATTTTTTATTTAGAAAATTTATATCTTAAATATAACATTTAAATTTACAAGAATTAGATATAGTACAAGAAAATTTACAAAAAAATTTTTCTAATATTATGAAAATTATAATTATTGATGATGATAGATATAAATTTCATTTAGAAAATAATATCAAATTATTAAATAATAATTTTGGTGTTAAATTAAATGAAGATATATATCAATCGATCATTAATCATCAATTATTATAATTCAGGTTTCGAATAAAACCCGAAAGGATACCCGAAACCCGCTACGTGCCCAAATCCACAACAATACCAAGGGTAAACGTAGCGGGCGTTACAAGATGAAGGACAAGATCGGAAAGTTTATTCCAAAATTGCAGAATCGAGTGGAATCTTTGTGCATCGAAACAAAATTCATCTCAACAGATCGTCTCGTCCATGGCATCTCTAGTACCGCATCGAATTTGCAAAAAAAGAAGTTGAAAAATGTCAATAGATCAATTTTTAAAAAAGACCCAGGATAGATCTAAAATTGTTACTTCATTCCAACCCCAATAATGGTCTATTTGAGGAAGTATGGAAAAAACGTCAAACATCAGAATCCAAAACCACCTATTTTGAGTCGAGGCATTTTAAAAAAGTAAGGTTCAGTAAAGTCATCGATGAAGAGGAAATAACCTTCATATTTCTATGGTCGAGAAGGTCTCACCTCCATATGTTGTTGGTAGATATATAAATCAGGGATTCGAAGAAAGTATACTCTATAGTGATGATTACAAATCCTTGTTTGATAATAAATGGATGCATGGCACTGCAATAAATGCAAGTAGAACACGAGCACCGTGCCCCATCTTGAATTTGGTTACGTCACAAGGTCTTGGATGCTGGATCAAAGGTTACGGTCTTGGATTCTGGATTAAGGTAATGGCAAAGGCAAACGGGTTCAATAAATAAAATAAAATGTGATGAAGTTGCTGCTGCGGCTGCATTGCAAAATCTATGTTACTCTTAAAAGCCTTTGAACGTTTTAGCGTTCTAAGTTTACTAAGATATTTGAGATACTATTAGGAAGCCGTTTGATATACGTTAATAATAGTGCTGTATTCTGTGGAGTGTACATATTACACGGTGTACCAAATAAATAAAACTTGTGTGTACCTAGATTTTATTTAGCGACTCTGGGGCACGACTGCAGCTACCCGCGTGCCCACCAACAACCCTTACACCCGTTCACCCGCAATCCGCATTTTGGTGGAGGTCGCTAAAAACCCGCCACAAAATAGTACTCACTTTTTGGGTACTTCTCATCCCTTGACGACACGAGAAAGAGACCATGATTAGAGCTCTAAGAAGACGCGAGCCTTGCAAAAGGTGGTTAATTTCGCCCCTAGGGAAAAAGACAAAATTTCGCCACGCAGGAGGAGTGCGTGTTTACTAGATCTTTCCGACCACACTAACTTCAAAACAATCGAACCAAATGTAGGTGCATGTACACTCCTCGAAACATCATCTTTCTACAAGCATTGTTCTACGAACTACTGTCAGCCAGTAAAAGTGAGATTAAAAGATATCTTTTTACAAATAAATTTTGCAAAAAGCCCTAAAAATACTGCGGAGACCTTCTGAATGGATTAATTTACCAATCGATATCCAAACGGAATTGTCGTGGAAAAAGAAGCAACTAAATGATATCGATAGGGACCTACTACAGCTTGTAACATACCCTTAACGCCACCTCTCTCCCATTTACACAATCACGCCCACGCGCCCCTACGACTGACTTAAGCGAACCCTAGATGTCACGGCCACAAAATGTAATAGGTCACGAGCTCACAAAGACAGAATACGACGGACCCGGAACGGCAAGGAAGACAGTTCGGTAAACCGGTCCCATACAGACGCTACGGTGGCTTATGGTATCCCCGAGTGAACAACAAGTAATCATCTCGACCGCTACCTGCTCGTGACAGTGCGACGTGAACGTTTGGACCTTTTGTATATTGTTAGTTGTTAAGAATTGTAAATATTGTCGGAACCTAGCCCTGAAATAAAAATAGTCTTGTGCGTGACGTGCGGAGTACTCTCTACCCATCGTCCCATCAAGCTTGAAAAAGGAGCGGACGCAGAGTTAGTTAGACGAGTGAGAGAGATAAATAGTTATATAATTTCTAGTCAAGAACTTGTAGACATTCTAATAGGTAGTTTAAATAAACCGATACAACGAAATATCGAAGGATCCTCAGTATTACAATCACTTTTAACGACAATTTATTTTAATCTTACAAAATACGTTTTATAGTTGTGAGGAAACGAAATTAAGGGTAAGGAAATAATCTGCCCAAAACCAGTAAATGAGATTTCCCCCAGATATTTCTACTTAATTTCGCCCCTCCTAATCGTCTTCCCCACCAGAGCTCAAATATATATATACCTGTGTCCGTCCAGTCCAGTAACTTTTGCTTTTGCTTCTACCTTTACCAGTGCCTTTTGCTATTAACCAGCCTTATTTACCTGTGATTTATTCCTATATAATTTGTACCCTTAACCGTCGTTCCAGTACCTGTAAAACCTTTGTTAACCTGCACCCCTGTCGTTCCCTGTGTTGAGTGTGTTGCCGTTAGCCCTAGGGGGTTAATCGTAATTAGCCGTCAGGTGAGTGAGTGTTTATAGTGTCATTAAAACAACAATCTTTCAACGCTTTATTAAACGTGCAAGCTGTTACCTTTATTACTCTGACCAGTTCCCAATTCCCCGAGTAATTCCAGTTCCTAGGTGTACTCCCTAGCGAACGGGTTACTACAACAAGTATTTCGCAAGATTACCAGCTACTCTCCATACGTTCCTACCTGTCCGTGTCTTCAAAACGAAATCGGAGCGTGACTCCTGGTTTTATACGAAGTACACCTCCGCAGTATCTTCCCGTCGCCCCGTCCTGCCTGAACCTGGGGCACAGTGCTCCGGCCTACGTTAACCATAAGGGGCTGAAAGCCGTCACGTGAAAGGTTAGTTGTTACCGTTCGAACACTCACCCCGCCGGTTCTGTTGGTTACCCCGTTCGGGTGGCGCAGCCCTCAATCCCGCATCAATTAATTTGTTACATTCTAGACCGCACTGCACGTGGAAATTAACCGTACGACACGGAAACGGTATTTGACAGCAAACCAGCTGACACGCTGGGACCAGATAACTACCGGCAGATGGCAGTACGCCCAACGTAAATACGAGGACTGCTCCAGAAATCTGTTATATTATTTTATTTTGTATATATATTTTTATTTCGATTTAGCCAATACACTTTTAATTTTCTTTGCTCGCCAATTATTTCCCGACGCTACCCGAGGCTGTGGGCAAAAGCCGGAACGTACCCAGGGTTGCTCACATAATTTGGCGCGCCGAGCAGCGGACTCTGAACCTGCACCCTAAAAGGTATAATACATAAATTTGGTTTTATTATAGATAATACCTCCTGTACACCGGTCCAGAATTAATTATTTTTATTTATTTCAGCATTAACTTTATTTTTATTTTCCTGTACATATTAGTTTTAGGTATTTTAGTTTTATTGCCCGCTTTACCTGCAAAATCTTCTCTTTGGTTGGCGCTCGAGTACCCACCAGTCCGTTTAAAAATCCAAACAGAAGATGCCGGAAACTGAAACCGATCCAGTTGTACCTCCAGAAATGGACGTTAAATTTAGTTGGGTGTTTGCGTTAAAAAAGGAGCAACTGCAGACCGAGGCCCGCCGGTTTAAGTTAGAAACAGGGGGGAATGTTCCAGAATTACAACAACGGCTCGTTACCTTCTTGAAAACGGGGGAAGGCCAAGTTACGGACCCGACCCCAGCGCGTCCCAGATCACCCCGTCTCCAGGTACCTGTCCCCGTAACCGAACCACCGCCACCTAGGAATGATACGGCGAAACTATGGGAGCAAGTTCGGAAATGGGGCCTACGTTTCGATGGCAAAGGAGACCCAGTATCCTTTCTAGAACGGCTAGAAGAATTAAGAATGGGGTATGGAATTAGTGATGCCTGTTTGTTACCCACCATAGCCTTGATCTTTGGAGATACCGCTCTATTGTGGTACCGCAATTCCCGTGACCGATTTACCACCTGGGACGAGTTCGTCAAAGCCTTCCAGGATCAATTCTATCCCCCTAGGTATGCTTTTCGGTTGGAAGAAGAGATCCGTACTCGTATCCAGGGGTTGAAAGAAAATGTGGCCATGTACGTGACGGCCATGATGACACTTCTGCGCCGCCATGGTCACTATTCGCAGGACCAGCAGGTCGATCGTCTTCATGAAAATCTCCGGCCCGAGTACAAGTTATACATTAAACGAAGAGAGGTGAAGTCGGTATACGATATCCTGGAGATGGGAAAGGAATATGAACAGGTAGTGTCCCAGAAGGATCTGATTAAGCCAGCTATCAACAAACCTGCCGAAATAACCCCTAGACCTGCACCTCTACCCATAGCCCGACCGACTCTTGCCAGATCTGAATCACCGCCATTACATCTCCCGAACGCAGCCAAACCTCTCTTGTTTTCTACTCGTCCTGGCCCGAGAGTGATCGACCAGGAGGAAATCGAAAAGAGATTGACCGCTTCTCCAGGACACGGAAATCTTGCATCTGTCCAGTATAACCGAGCCGAAGTGTGTTGGAATTGTGGCCAACCGGGACATTGGAGATTCCATTGTAAGAATCCGTTTAGGAAATTCTGCTCTAGGTGCAACAAACCCGACGTTTACTCCAGCGAGTGCGATTGTAGACGAGCACCGTCGGGAAACGCCAATCGCCCGCCGAGGAAGTAAGGCGTCCTCTGCAGCATAGGGCTTCAGCCAATCCGTATACAAGGGAATTGCAAGGATGGCATGAGTGGCTTGTTACCGTTAAAAGTTTTTACCCGCCAGCACCTAGACCCGTAACCGCCATTAATCCACCAGATACCAGACTCTTCCTTAAGTTGCAGCTATGTAACCAAATGATTTCAGCATTAATTGATACCGGCTCCGCCCGAACCTATTTTGGAGCATCCGTTAAAAACATTTTGAACCGTAATCAAATTTACCCCACTTCTTTAGCCCAAGGAACTGCTGAGATGGCCGATGGAACGACTGTTGAAACCATGGGAAATTTCCAGTTCCAGGTTATTATAGCGGATCAGAGTTGGATGGTGAACGCGATTTACCTGCCTACCTTGAACGTTGACTTTATACTAGGATTAGATTTCCTGGGAACTTACCAAGCTCGCCTAGATCTTCGTAAGAGAAGCCTAGAAATCGGAGGAGGCTCTCAGGTGACGATGCAGAAGTCTCCGGTCGAAGTAGAAGCTCCCGACCATTCCAGAATCGCCGGAATTAGTAGCCCAAACGCCGAACAACTCCAGGCCCTTAATGATTTTTTGCAGGTGGAACGCCAGAAATTTCCCGATGCCCCAGGTCTCGCTAAAGGTGTACCTCGTCGCCTTAGTCGAAAACCCGATGCCGAGCCGTGTAAACAACGCTATTATTCCCCAAATCCCGCAATGCAGAAAATAATGGATGACAAGGTGGAAGGAATCGCTGCTAAGTTATCCAGAAAATACAGCGGTCCATATAGGGTAAGTAAAATAATCTCGCCTGTGATAGTTGAATTGCAAGATCTGGGAAATCCCCGCCGGAAAAGCCGTGTCCATGTAAAGGAATTAAAAGTCACCCCTCCAGCGATGATGAAGAATCCCAAGGGGGGGGGGGGGCTCTTGGGGAAAGCTCAGAGCCGCCAAGAATCCAGTCCAGTCTTGCAACCATTAAGATGGCACCAGTAAAGAAAGTAAAGCGGCGGTCGAAAGTTAGAATTGCTCCGTGGTTTCCTCGGAGGTTTAATCCCGAGGGTTCTTCACCCGTAGCTGTTCTTTCGAGGAGCATCCCCCAAGAAGCCCCGCCGCCTCCGTCAGTGCAACCCGATGTTGAAGCATTAGCAGAACGGTTCAGCAGAGTGTTTGGAAGTCCAGATGTAAGGGAGGTGATCCCTCAGGAGTGGAGATGGGGAAGCCCGGCAAGCCTTCCTATGACTCCAACTGCATCCACCCCTCAAGCAGCCACGCCGTCGCCCTTATGGGATACCCCCATACTGTCTTCGCCTGATCCGGAGTTGGTGGCTGTATGCAACCGGGCCTTGGACTGTGAGACAGCAGCGAACCGTTTGGCCAGTTTGGACTTGGGAATAACTCCGCTGCCTGGTATGTCTACCGTGCCAACTCCCAGCCCTCTTCTCCAGCAGCCTGCGGTGTCCATCCGGAAGAAGAAAAGACGGTCCCGTAGCCAGGCCCAACGTACAAAGGCTAACCAGCGCCGAGTACTCGTGGGGGTCAGTCTTGGAGGTGGTCCAGGAAGCTTCCTACGTCTTCCCCGAAAAGCGGCCGTCGAGATGGGGTTAATTCTAAAAGGGGAACATCACCATATCTTTAATGTTTTATCCCCCAGCAAATCCTCTACCCGAAGGGAGGGAGAGATGTGAGGAAACGAAATTAAGGGTAAGGAAATAATCTGCCCAAAACCAGTAAATGAGATTTCCCCCAGATATTTCTACTTAATTTCGCCCCTCCTAATCGTCTTCCCCACCAGAGCTCAAATATATATATATACCTGTGTCCGTCCAGTCCAGTAACTTTTGCTTCTACCTTTACCAGTGCCTTTTGCTATTAACCAGCCTTATTTACCTGTGATTTATTCCTATATAATTTGTACCCTTAACCGTCGTTCCAGTACCTGTAAAACCTTTGTTAACCTGCACCCCTGTCGTTCCCTGTGTTGAGTGTGTTGCCGTTAGCCCTAGGGGGTTAATCGTAATTAGCCGTCGAGGTGAGTGAGTGTTTATAGTGTCATTAAAACAACAATCTTTCAACCCTTTATTAAAACGTGCAAGCCGTTACCTCTATTACTCTGACCAGTTCCCAATTCCCCGAGTAATTCCAGTTCCTAGGTGTACTCCCTAGCGAACGGGTTACTACAACAAGTATTCCTCAAGATTACCAGCTACTCTCCGTACGTTCCTACCTGTCCGTGTCTTCAAAACAAAATCGGAGCGTGACTCCTGGTTTTAAACGAAGTACACCTCCGTAGTATCTTCCCGTCGCCCCGTCCTGCCTAAACCTGGGGCACAGTGCTCCCGCCGACGTTAACCATAAGGGGCTGAAAGCCGTCACGTGAAAGGTTAGTTGTTACAGTTCGAACACTCACCCCGCAGGTTCTGTTGGTTACCCCGTTCGGGTGGCGCAGCCCTCAATCCCGCATCAATTAA
The DNA here is from genome assembly GCF_008802855.1 of Photinus pyralis. Taxonomy (NCBI): domain Eukaryota; kingdom Metazoa; phylum Arthropoda; class Insecta; order Coleoptera; family Lampyridae; genus Photinus; species Photinus pyralis. The sequence continues at coordinate 25,281 of NW_022172364.1, forward strand.
TTTGTTACATTCTAGACCGCACTGCACGTGGAAATTAACAGTACGTCACGAAAACGGCATTGACAGCAAACCAGCTGACACGCTGGGGCCAGATAACTACCGGCAGATGGCAGTACTCCCCAAGTAAATACGAGGACTGCTCCGGAAATCTTTTATATTATTTTATTTTGTATATATATATGTTTATTTCTATTTAGCCAATACACTTTTAATTTTCTTTGCTCGCCAATTATTTCCCGACGCTACCCGAGGCTGTGGGCAAAAGCCGGAACGTACCCAGGGTTGCTCACAAAGCTGGTACATTTTACTTATGTTTAACATAGGGGAGAGATATTTTTTGTAAGGATTCTTATTACGGGAGTAATGGGACTCTTCTGCAGGAAATTTATTGATGTGATCCATAATGCATTGCTTCACTTCCTCGTGCATTTTGTGTGGTCTGTTAAAATGTTTTCCCCTGCAATCAGGTGGAGAGGCGGACACGCCACTTTGTATAAGACTTTTTATAATGTCAATTTTTTTCGACCAATTTGAAATAGAGCGCACATAGCTTCTTTGCACACCACTTGAGTAGCACCATTTTTTGTTACACTATACACATATGTTGCTTCCTTATGTTTAACGGAACCTTTCCTTATCCTGGCCATAGCTTTTTTAGTTAT
>NW_022172365.1:0-9748 GCF_008802855.1 Photinus pyralis
GCGGGTGAACGGGACGTCGGAAAGGGGTACCGTCAAAGGAAATGTGGTAGCCCCCGACACGATCTTCCTGATGGTGGAGTCAAATCTTCAAACGCGAATTGCGGGTGAACGGGACGTCGGAAGGGGGTACCGTCAAAGGAAATGTAGTAGCCCCCGACACGATTTTCCTGATGGTGGAGTCAAATCTTCAAACGCGAATTGCTGGTGAACGGGACGTCGGAAGGAGTACCGTCAAAGGGAATGTGGTAGCCCCCGACACGATCTTCCTGATGGTGGAGTCAAATCTTCAAACGCGAATTGCGGGTGAACGGAACGTCGGAAGTGGGTACCGTAAAAGGGAATGTGGTAGCCCGCGACACGATCTCACTGATGGTGGAGTCAAATCTTCAAACGTGAATTGCTGGTGAACGGGACGTCGGAAGGAGGTACCGTCAAAGGGAATGTGGTAGCCCCCGACACGATCTTCCTGATGGTGGAGTCAAATCTTCAAACGCGAATTGCGGGTGAACGGGGCATCGGAAGTGGGTACCGTAAAAGGGAATGTGGTAGCCCGCGACACGATCTCACTGATGGTGGTGTCAAATCTTCAATCGCGAATTGCGGGCGAACGGGACGTCGGAAGGGGGTACCGTCAACGGAAATGTGGTAGCCCCCGACACGATCTTCCTGATGGTGGAGTCAAATCTTCAAACGCGAATTGCGGGTGAACCGAACGTCGGAAGTGGGTACCGTCAGAGGGAATGTGGTAGCCCCCGACACGATCTTTCTGATGGTGGAGTCAAATCTTTAAAAGCGAATTGCGGGTGCACGAGGAAAGTGGGAAGCGGTTAGTGAATGTAGTAGCCTTTGACAAGCTCTGTTATTGATGGTTGAATCGAAAGTGGCTAATAGAATACTGATCTGCCACACAAAAATGCGCTGAAGTCCCTTCGATCTCAAACGAGGACTTTGATAATTTTTTTGTTCTTAAACAGTATATCAAGGTATGCATTCCAACTTTTAAGTTTTTGTTTCATGTTTGAAGAAAAATTAGACAAGAAATAAAAATTTGAACACATTGAACACATTTGACGTCATATCTTAAATTTGGGCATACTGGCGACAATGATCTGGATATATGTATAAGGTGGTGAAGAAACATACAAAAGCTATACCGAAACTAGGCAATAGTTTAACAAAATACTATTTTCTGACTTGATGGAGTAAAACTGAGCAAATATTTACATTTATGACAGCAGCGGTTGATGGAGATCCTTACACAATAAGGCTTGGTATATTTGCAGGACAGCGATGTCGTGATAATAAGAGAACAAAATAATTGAAATACATATTAGGTCTGCAATCAACTAACTATCCTACTTACATGTTTTAGAAAAACTGAATTTTTAATTATTTTTCTGTAGTCCATCCATCTAGTCCTATTAACACAGTTTCTTTTCGTATACGATGGAATTGTTTCATTTAGTGTTATGTGTAGGTAATTATTTTAGGTACAAGGTGGTAAATCAACATCCGTTAACTGAAAATGTTTGTTATTGAAATACGACAAAAAAGAATGACCTCAAAAATTGTAACCACGAGGTTTCTATTAGTCACGAACGTATATTATAAAAAATCGGCAAGATTTGTAAATTGCCTTAATGGAATAAGGCGAAATAAAGATAAGTATAATACGTGTAGAAGATTCTTACAACCGGATATGTAATTTCGAGAACGTATTAAGAGAATGGAAAGAGAGGCATCGTGTAATAATCTATATTTTGTCGGCAAAGGTAGTGTCATTAGAAAAACTATAAAAAACAGTCGAGAGTATCACTGTTGTAGCCCCTCAGTTTTTAAAATGATTATAATTATGTTTCTAAGTTCGGCAGGCGCCCGCCTTCGGCGCCATTTATGTTTCGACAGTATATTTCGATGGTCCACGTAGAGGACTTTCCTTTAAGTTAGGAATTGTATGAATTATGTAGTAGCTTCAAAATTATAACGCATTGTATTGAAAATAGGCCAACACGGGCTAATTGCTACCGTTTAGTTATACCGTAAGCGAAAATTTGGAATCCGATTAGGTATATCATTCGTAAAAATTCTATTGGAACGGTATATGATTATTGTGATTGCGCATACCTAAATGTGTAGATAGATAGTAGACCAATAAGTAAAACTAATAAAAATGCAAAGCATGGATCCCATAGGGGAATGAAATAACACCCATACTTCCCTCCCCTTTATTTTATAAAAGAGGTTCACATTCAATGGTAGTATATACGTACCTACTCGTATATACGTGAAGTGAAAAAGAAGTTATCGAATTTGGTTGAATCTCTTATTTTTGGTACAATTTAACAACACTATAATCATCAGAATGTATAAAAATCCCATACCGTTTCCTTAATAATCGTGACTGAAGAAATGAAAAACCCGGTGAGTTGTGTCAAAGGGACTAAGGGGTGATGCTGCATTTAGCGATTTAATATGAGTTAAATATTAGGTTAAATATGATATACGAGTATAATTAGGTCCTGAGATCTTGAGGAATGCGTACATAGTTACTTAATAGCCCAGTAGACACACATGCTGAAGGCTCTATTCGTTGGGAAACGTTATACGTTCGCAATAAGTACGTAATATTCAGGGTTTTCCTAAATATATAAATATGACATACGGTTCTGGCTTATTTTATGACTAAACGTTCAGATAAACATCCCCCAGTAGATTCTCACTACCATTTGCATGAAAAATGCAGACGTAAACCTTTCAGAGTAACTTGTATTCCAAATTTGAGCTAAATATCTCAAAAACTGTACCTATAAGAGATATAAAAAATCGTGAAATAACGCACCCTGTAGATCAGTAACCAAGCGTTTGCAGACCTGTGACTTTTAGTTACAAATTAAGCCAAAGAATTGGGTATGTAGTACATCATATTTAGGAACACCCTGTAACGGAGGTTTGTCCATGTTTGTATGTAGGCTAAGAACTGTTTTTAGGCAACTAAAACACAATTCTTAAACTAACAGGTCGCTGAGATCTTGTGCGTTCAAAATAATATTTTTGAACAATTATTTCTCAAAAACAAGGGCTTACAATTGTCTAAAAGAGTAAAAGTAGAGGAGACTGGGATTGGTTGGTACAAATTTTAGAAAAAAATTTGCCGTTTTAAAACTGTGCACTCAAATAAAATGGATCCGGTCACATATATTAAACTTGTGTCATATGATGGCATTGTAAAAACGTATATTATATGTATAGTGTTATTCGTTAAGAAGTAGAGATAGGGATTTATGTGTATTGTTTTTCCCTATGTCTACTTTTAAATAACAAAATCCTTCTGAAGGGCGCTTAATTTTATGTAACCAAAATAACTTCTTATAACAAATAACGTGACAACGCGATCATTTCCCCTATTTCAAAAATTCAACATTCTACCAATAAAAAACCTGTTTGTCTTCAAGGTACTGAAAGAATTTTATAAAAGGTCGGAGAGTTTTAGATTCGAAAAACGTGATATAGGCACTAGAGGCAACTGTAAAAATAAGCTCTTACTACCTAAAGCTAACTCTACCACCTTTCAGAAAACATTTATGTACCTCGGTCCCAAATTACATAACTTCATATTAGACCAAATTCCCATTAACTTAACATCTAAGCAAAGGCAAAAAGAGGTAAAATTGTGGCTGTTAAAAGATAAAGAAAATATACACAAAACTCTATCAATAATTCGATAGCACTTAATGTAATTCCTAACTCACCATTCATTGCGGCTATGTCTTTTAATTAGAAATTTGTATGTAGGTAAACTGGAAACTTAGCTTTATTTTGAATTATTTAACTTGTTTTTATTTTTAATTAAGATGAGGCGCTTATAATTAGAATAAGTGTACCTTCTCCAAAAATTGTAATTTAAAAATAACATAACTTTGTACAGTAATGGGAGAAAATAAAGATTATGATTATGATTATGATTATGATTATGATTATGATTATGATTATGATTATGATTATGATTATGATTATGATTATGATTATGATTATGATTATGATTATGATTATGATAAAGACCTCTAGCTGTCACATTAATTAATTTGAATATTATTGCTTTGGGTTCCGTATTTTTATTTCGTGTGCGATGTATCCAACTTAAGAAGAAGTTGATAATGTTAATTGGTATAGTGACGGAAACAGCTTAAAGAGCGTAAAAGATTTATTTTCTGTTAAGCTAAAACAAAAATATTCAAACTAACTAACATGATAGCCAGATATTTATTTGTTTTTAAATTATTTTGGATGCACCAAATTAGGCGCCCTTCAGAAGGATTTGGTCTTTTAAAAGTAGACATAGGAACAACCACACGTAAAACCCTATGTCTACTTCTTAATAAATATCACTGTATATAAAAGTATATAATAACAAATAAATGTGATAGATAAGTAGGTATATACTGTACCATGTACAATTACACAGTCCGGGGTTGGTTGACAAACCATGAATATTAAAGTAAAAGATCTGAAAACAACAAACAAGATAAAAAAGTAGTCTTAAACGATTTACAAAAAGCGCATTTCCACTTGCATTCATTTCCCAATTGTAAGGTGCAACTTTTATTAAAATTTCGTAAAAATTCGACCACAAATAACTCGTTGCATATGTGCAATCCATTTTTGACCTGCTACTTCAATTTCAGTTTATAAGAAAAATCCCACCGTAAAATTTTAGAAGATTTGGTTCACAAATAATGAATGTGGGTCTGAGCAACAACTGTTTTGCGTGTTTTTAGTCGGATTGAATTGCACATGCGCAAAACAAATTTATTTGATTCGACATTACTTTCTCGTTTATTTGAGGTACCTACATACAAAATTTCATTTAAATATCTTAACAAAGGAAAATTGGATTGCGCAAATACAAAAGTTATCGTGCACAACGCACAACTGCACATGGACAGACAGACGGTCGGAGATATAGACGGACAGACAGACGGGCAAGCAGCAATACAACTTTATAAACGATCTCGAGGATCATTAATAAACGGCAAAAGTGTATAATTATGGTGCATGAAAATCATAGATTTTTTACCATAACTTTCTTCTTAAGCGGCACAGAAAAAATTCCTAGCGCGACACCATAAGCGAAAAAAGTAGAACAATTAGTTCTTTATCGTTTTTAAGATAAAGAACTAGTAGCGACCGGACAGACCGACGGACAAAGTGGTTTTTTTTAAGTTTTTGTGAAAATGCGCTAAAAAGCATAGGGATTTAGGAAATAAAGAAATTGCATTATCTGCTCATTTGATTCGCAATTGAGACATATGAAAAAGGGTCCGGCATCAAAGCATTGCTCATGGGCCCACATTTTACATCTTGTGCTAAAAACCCTCCACAAAATGGTACTCAATTTTAGGGGCACTTTTTATAGCTCCAGCGTCTATTGGCGACACGAGAAAGAGAGACCGCGATTCGGACTCTTAAGAAACGTTTGGGTGCCCAAAGTCGGCTATCTCTCGAAGGCGTGGGCCTTAGAAAACAATCGGACCAAAACTGTAGAAGAAGATAGAAAAAGTCATCACGTTAATACAACACGCTCGAGGATGGCGCCCAGATGTCGCCGACCGCATATCATTTGTAGTCCTGTCCTGTTAATTACACGACGCCGGTAGCTATGTACTGTACATGTACACCCCTCGTCTTCCTCCAAGCGTTTTTCTACACGCATTTGCTGCCAACCAGCTAACCAGCCGGCTCAGTGAGATTAAAAGCTATCTTTTACACATAAATTTGCAAAGATGCGCTAAAAATAAAATAACTAATAAGAATATTTGAGTAAATTGGAAGATAATTGATAATTTAATTAATTAATTAATCGATTAAAGGTAGATTTCATAAAGTATACAGATTTATGTATGGTTCGATTACGAGAAGAAATTTTAAGATCCTGTCGAGGGCAACTACAATTGGGATTTCTTGAAAAAAAAATGTATAAAAATTGTGGACCGTCCAGGGCATTACTTTCGCCGGATGCAGAGAAAAAACAATATGTATGTAGAAGATTTCTTAAAAAATGAGGCAATTTGAGCAACTGGTTTTCTCTATCTAGTGACGTAAAAATCTAATATGGCATCCGTAAGAAATAACAAAGTTAATGCAGAAAGATGAGAAACATTCACCAAAGGTTTGTTTAAAATTATTTTTTGATATCTTTGAAATTAAATGAACGCCATATCGCCAGTGCATTATCGAAAATCCCATTTTTCGGTTTTTGGCCAGGGCTTGGCCATTTTTAGCGCATTTCCACAAAAATAAAAAAAATGCGCTATTGTGGCCACTTTGTCCGTCCGTCGTCCGTCCGTCCGTCCGCTCGTTTTGCGACGCTACTAGTTCTTTATCTTAAGAGCTATTGTTCTACTTTTTTCGCTATTTGGTTCGTTATGGTGTCGAGTCTTGTACCAAGGAAGGAATTTTTTCTGTACCGCTTACAAAAAAAGTTATTGTAAAAAAAACAAAAAACCGTTTTTTACATGTTCCATAATTTTACACTTTTGCCGTTTATTAACGATCCTAGAGATCGTTTATAATTTTGCATTGCTATCTGTCGCCTGCCGGTTGGTCTCTCCGTCTGTTCCTTTGTCTGTCTGTCCATCTATCTGTCCGTGTGAACGATAACTTTGTTTAGAAATGTTCGATCGCTTTTACATCTCCGTTAGTTATGAACTGAATTGCATGAAATTCAATATGGGCATAGATTTAGCCATATAATACGCAATGCCAAAAGTTGAATCGAATCGATTCAAAATTCACAGTGCCCTTTTCGCATCTCGACCATTTATAAACCGAATTGCAAACTTTTTTACTTATAAAAGTATTTGAATGAAATTTGATACATAGGCACTTGGAATAAAGGAAAATCAAACGCCAATTTCAAAATTTGGTTTTGCGCATGCGCAGTGCCAACTTTTTTATTTATGGAAGAATTTAAACGAAAGTTTGATACATAGGCACTTGGGATAAAGGAAAATCAAACGCCAATTTCAAAATTTGGTTTTGCGCATGCGCAGTGCCAACTTTTTTATTTATGGAAGAATTTAAACGAAATTTGATACATAGGCACTTGGAATAAAGGAAAATCAAACGCCAATTTCAAAATTTGGTTTTGCGCATGCGCAGTGCCAACTTTTTTATTTATGGAAGAATTTAAACGAAATTTGATACATAGGCACTTGGGATAAAGGAAAATCAAACGCCAATTTCAAAATTTGGTTTTGCGCATGCGCAGTGCCAACTTTTTTATTTATGGAAGAATTTAAACGAAATTTGATACATAGGCACTTGGGATAAAGGAAAATCAAACGCCAATTTCAAAATTTGGTTTTGCGCATGCGCAGTGCCAACTTTTTTATTTATGGAAGAATTTAAACGAAATTTGATACATAGGCACTTGGAATAAAGGAAAATCAAACGCCAATTTCAAAATTTGGTTTTGCGCATGCGCAGTGCCAACTTTTTTATTTATGGAAGAATTTAAACGAAATTTGATACATAGGCACTTGGGATAAAGGAAAATCAAACGCCAATTTCAAAATTTGGTTTTGCGCATGCGCAGTGCCAACTTTTTTATTTATGGAAGAATTTAAACGAAATTTGATACATAGGCACTTGGGATAAAGGAAAATCAAACGCCAATTTCAAAATTTGGTTTTGCGCATGCGCAGTGCCAACTTTTTTATTTATGGAAGAATTTAAACGAAATTTGATACATAGGCACTTGGGATAAAGGAAAATCAAACGCCAATTTCAAAATTTGGTTTTGCGCATGCGCCGTGCCAACTTTTTTATCTATGGAACTATTTAAGTGAAATTTGATACTTAGGCGCTTGGAACAAAGGAAAATCTTAGTTTATTAGTTAGTTATAGTAAATTAGTTTTAAAATTTAGGTTTGCGCATGCGCAGTTCCAACTTTCTTATTTAGAAAAGCATTGAAATGAAATTCTTCTATAAACTGAAATTGAAGTAGCACGTCAACAATGGATTGCCCATGTGCAACGCTATCTTTCATATTTGTGGCCGGATTTTTACGATTTTAACAGAAGTTTCATCTTACAAATGGGAAATGAATGCAAGTGGAAATGCGCTTTATGTAAATCGTTTACGATTACTTTTTAACTTGTTATATTTAATTCTGTAATCTTGTACCTACTGCTTGGAATCGGCCACACTAAATACACACGTTACTTGGCGGGCATTATTTCCAGCATAAAACAACTTTAACTTTAACATTTCTCGTCAGTTAAATACATGATAAGCAATTTTATGGTTAACAAGTATAAATTTAATAAAGGTCAAAGGCAAATAATGAAACTTGATCGCTGATTTTTTAGGTAATTCCAAGGCATATCTGTTTTATTGAAAAATGAACTTTTTTATTTTGTTAATTTCTACGGTTTTGAAAAACGGAAAATTATAAGTAATCGTATGAACAGATGCAGTATTTTTTTCTCTAAAAAAACTTTAGACTTTTGCTCTAAAATAATTAGGGGAGCTAGTAATTGGCTATAAAGAAATTACCATTGACATCCCTGTGCTGCTTTGCGCTAGGCACCACCCTGTATAGCTAAGGAATCAAATGTAATGAATTTACGCCAACTTTACTGTAACAAAATCCTCCAGTTCATAAAAACATCCAAAATTACTGCCCAACATGCACTCTCATAACTCATTATACACGCCAGGAAGACCATAATGTACTTTTTCCGAGGTCTGAAAAAACAATCGGTAAACGATGTGCTCAGTACATTGCTCCAAGGCTTTATTCCATTCTATCGCGCGAAATGAAAAAGATATCTACCCTCGTATCTACCTATACCGCTTTCACGAAAAAAGTTCAAGTGTGGATACTGGAACAGGGCTTGTACTATTTCGCGAATTGTTAATGGAATTGTTTAGTTTAGTTTATTATTTTTTTTTATGAAATGAAGTCAAGTTTGATTTATATTTTTTTTGTAAATGCCCCATATCCATTACAAGTAGTTCAAACGACTTCGGATTTTGGCAATATTTATTTTTCTTAGTTTCCTTATGTAGGTATCTTTTGTATTCGGCTATATAGTATAAAAATAAATATATTATGTATTATTTCCTTCTCTTAGGTGGTCAACAGGCCTTAACAATGTCACTCAATTTTTTTTTAAACATACATATGTTTAAAGCACGCGAGCGCTGAAAGTAATGCACCTGCATCTGAAAAAAGATTATGCTCTATATTCAATGTGGCATATCGACGTAAATAACGAAAATACAAAAAAAGTGCGCACCATCTTTTTTATACAAAATTTTATTATCTTTCTTTTTTCATATAAAACTTTACTTGCTAGAATGCACGGTTACCGAGATATCAGCGAAAAAGTGATTTGGAGTACCTTTTTTCCAAGATGGCGGCTCGAGAACTAAGAGTTTCGGTCCCGACTTTTAGTATGTTCGAATACAAGCCCTAATGTACCTCTATACCAATTTTCAGCTTTCTTTCAATTATTTCCGCTATTTTTCCTAATTTGACTGGCCTACCATTATAAAACACCAAATAGGTTTATCATAATATGGACAAGTGAATAAGTAATCTCAAAGCCAAATCGATAATAAACCTCACCATACCTAAGTGGGATTTTTCACCATACGGAACATAAAAATATAAGAAAAACTCAAGTAATGCAAATTCTTTAAAATTCGCTAACAAAAACGTGATTACAAAAGTTATAAAGA
>NW_022172366.1:0-1085 GCF_008802855.1 Photinus pyralis
CCTTCAACACCACTTTGACCTTGAAACGCTAACACTTCAATCATATGGCACTTTTCCATGTAAAGTGAGCCAGGATCGGCCTTACTATACTACTTACTTGGTAAAGAACAGTTCTTTTTGTTGAGACCGTTAATTAGAATACTATGAAATATGAAAGATAAAATCAATTTCTTAGAAAATACGTCAATGGGTCAGCAGTAAAAGGCAGAGTGTGAGGGGGCACTTAAGGCGCTTATGAACTAGTAGCTCGCACGTATATACCGCTGTAGAAATATATCCCTTCCTCTCGTTCCAGGATTTCCGCGTCGGTTTGAGTGGACCTCAATTCAAGGAATCTTTTTGATTTACTTGTCAAAATCATTTTAGTTACCTACTGAAGGTGTTCGATTCTGTAGATCTGCCCCCCCCCCCCTCGACTCACTTTCTGGTCCAAGAAGGACCTCTACGAACCGAAATCGCTTTCGATTAAAATCGACAAAAATGAATCGATTAATTGGTCGTTCAAGACGCTGGAAAAACGGAAAAAACCGGAGCGCCAGCAGTGCCAATGGAGCTACAAATCCCAAACCAACCCCTACTACGCGAAAGAAGCAATACTCGTCAATAACAGCTGAATTCACGTAAAAGTTTAAACCAATTATTTCAAATACACCATTGTTTTAGCTAAGTATTTATTGTATCTACGTTAGAACTCATAGTTTCTATATTTCACTAGTTATCATAATAAAGAAATTCAAAATTACATCGTATAAACTACTCAAAATTGTGTGTATGAGCCGAATACATTTGCCAGCAATTGCCGCATTTTTTATGGTAATTTGTATTGAAAGGCCATACCTTCATTAACTAACTAGGTATTTATAAAATTGTCAGATTGTCAGGTTTAAATTAAAAATTGGTTAATTTTTTGACATTCGGCTAGCATTCGGACATCAGAACCTCGAGTTTTAATCCAGCTCATATTCTACTATACATTAAATTGTGCTACATTTGTGGGACTGTCCACAATTTGCGGAACAAAGGATTCGATCCAATCTGAAAGGTGATCTCAAAGTGGACCTTAAGACGCACCACAATTGTGTCAA
>NW_022172367.1:0-1319 GCF_008802855.1 Photinus pyralis
ACAAATGGGAAATGAATGCAAGTGGAAATGCGCTTTATGTAAATCGTTTACGATTACTTTTTAACTTGTTTTTTAATGCTACATACATCTCAGATGAAAATTACGAGTAGAACTCTTCCATTTGAAAGTATTTCCCATATATTGAAGTTAAAAAAATTTTTTGACACATGGTTTTTGAATGCGACCGCCATCCGCCATTAATATTCTCCCAATCAGCTTGGTGATTGTTTCAAATTCTAACCAATCAGATGTATTTTTAAGTGATTAAAAGCTAGGTCTTTTATGAATCTCCCTAAAATACACTTCATCTTGGTTTTAAATCAGGATAATTTATTTTTAATTCACTCAAATTTTGTTGCTTCCTGGAAAAAACTCTCGATCAAAAGCACATGATAAAATCGCTCCAGCTAAAGATGTCGCGATTTTATCACACTTTTGATCTCTAGTTTTTTCCGCTGCAACAAAACTTTCGTGTAAAAATAGAATTATCCGATTAAAAATCAAGCTGTTGTGTATTTACCCCCGATAAACATCATCTCGGTAGTGGCATCTTCGGTAACTATCTGCACACTATCGGTATCAGACATTTCAGATTTCATTCACTTTAAAAAATCTGCACAAATAAATTAGATGGATCTACTTTACAACAATTGACCATTCAATTAACCCCATCAGTGAGAGAACGTACCTACGCCTTGATTATGCGCTGCAAGTGTTGAAATCGCTGATATTTTTTGTGAATACGAATTAGAGCAAACCTTTGCTTGTACCTTTTTTCAAAGTAAATGCTTCATTTTCATAACAACGTCCAATTAGCATAAAAGTTCACAGGTAAATTCGCCCCCTCGAGAATATTCACCACCGGAAGATTCGCCCTCGAAAGATTTATACCGAGAAGTTTTGACCACAAGCAATTTTGAAAGCCATGTGCAATTTTTTGCATTTATTAAAAATGCGCTAATATCCCCTGATTTTGGTTGGTTAGGTAATTGTGCAATAGTGTCCTTACGAGAGCTGCAGACGTATCGTCGATGGTAGTGACGATACTTTTCGAAAGTGCAAGGTGGTATGATGATGTAATTGCTTGCGAAGATGTTGCCGAAGAATCTTCCGAGAACAAATACAAAAGGCGTGTTTTTTTGAAGCTGTCTTTCGCGCGGTGACTATTTCGCCTCGATATCGTCTGTGGCGCGAATTTATGAAACACGGTTGAAAGATTCTACAATATTAACAAGTTAAAAAGTAATCGTAAACGATTTACATAAAGCGCATTTCCACTTGCATTCATTTCCCATTTGTAAGATGCAACTTCTGTTAAA
>NW_022172368.1:0-13503 GCF_008802855.1 Photinus pyralis
CATCTTGCATATGCGGAAGTGGATACCGATCCGGGATTTTTTATACGTTCAGCTGCCCATAGTCGCCGCATGGTCTCCAGGAACTATCCTTTTTGGGCACAAGGGGAAGCGGGTTGACCCAATGGGATTGTGATAGGCGGATAGGGATACCCAGTTCCAACATTCGTGCGAAATCAGCTCGTTTCTAACCTGAGAGTCGACGTGGTCTCGAAAATGGAGGAGGTGATGTGTTGTGTCACTGCGTGAGTGAGCCACTTTTTCTGTTAGCGCTTACGGCGCGGTCAGGGATTTGTGTTACTTTAACAAGTCTGCAAAATGCCCTAAACTTTGTACGCTACGCACTGAACAAATCGAATTGGCTCGCTAAAATGCACTAACGCGTAATAACGTCTCACCATCAATGAACTTTTTACCCTTCACGTTCACTAATAGTCGAACGAACACAAAAAGTCTGAACCGAGGTCTGAACCAATGATGGGTTGTTGGCTCGCATGGCACATAAACTGTCATACGACTTTGCGGCGAAGACCAGGGTCCGGGAAGTTTTTTGTACCATTAACAGCAAAAAGTCGATACCTCTGGACCTTGGCTCTTGGCCAAATTTGTGGTGGTAACTGCTCGTGGATGGACCTGAACGGGTATGGGTTGGGGTTGGGGTTACGGTGGTTGTGTAGATAACCAGAGGGATTTCAGGATGTTGTCACCAATACGCGCGCCTCCTACGTTGCGAAGATGTAATAGCAGTTGGGAAAGCTTCAGATCATGAACTTATAGCGACACAATTTTGCGACCTAACAAAGGCGTTTGACTGTGTAGCCCATGATATACTTATCGAGAAATGTCAAATCTATGGCTTCGACAGTACTGGTGTCAGGTGTGACCACTGTACAGTCGTACTTATATAGGTAACCGTAAGAAAGTGGTAATCATTAATGATGTACGTTCTGACTCACTTAGAGTTACACGAGGAGTCCCACAAGGTTCCGTATTGGGGCCTACGTTATTTCTACTGTACATAAACGACTTGGTTTGTAGACTGACCGTCTCTAACACAATCTTATATGCAGACGACACATCTCTGATACCCAAGGAAATTCATGAACGTTTGGTCCAAGTTATGGTTTCAACATTAAAAGACATGGATGATTGGCTTATTCTAAATAAAATAAAGCTAAATAATGCAAAAACGACCCAATTCTAAATCCATGAGAGGTTTCTTGAGTCGTCGCTCCCCGCTCTCCGTGAAACCATCGATGAGTCGCTTTTCCCGCGTCCCATACTTGTATATATATTTCTGGTGGTGTTTGTCTGCCACTTGCGTTGGTACCAATGGCAGTGTAATATCGGGTTGAGATTTTGAACACTCTCTTTGGTGGATGGTGGTACCCAATCTCTTCTTGAAGTACATACATTCAGCCAGGTGTTCGCAAATAGGCGATTTATCAGCTCCGTTAATCCGACCAGCGCCAGCGCCTACCAAAGATAGTGTCACTGTAACGGTCCGGTACCGGTGCGCTCGCATTTCCACCTCCTTCGCTTCTTCTTCCAACCAAAACAAGGACCAAAAGTCACTATTATTAGTGAAACTGGCAAACATTTCATAAAATTTCATCGCGAAAGCTGGAGAAACACGGGAATAGCTTCTTATCGGAGGACACTCGCCCTAAACTAATATGCATGAACCCAATAAACCCAGACCGAAAAACCGGTCGCCCACCGGTCCGAGGCCCACTTTCGAGACGCTGTTTTTATGGGAAGATTATATTGAGATGAGAGTTGTAAATTTTTGGTCAAATATGAGTAAGTAGATGTAATTAAAATTCATTACCTACACAACTTGTGTTTTTAATCATAAATTCTCCATAAAGCTGTAAAACGTTTCAGCTAACAAAACATGTATATTGTGTATCGCTGATATCTGTTTTCTGCTGCGATAACAAAATCCACTGCGTTTATGCACACAATTACATTACAATATCATAATGCATGTAAAATACACAATGCCTTGCACATGTCACATTTACCGATAATGCAACTGGTCCAATTGTAACTCGACAATTTTAAGCTGCTATTAAATTTCTTAGTTGCCGCGTCTTGCATGTCATGCGAGAAGTTAAAATACAGCCCACTCACATATAATGCAGCATATATAACCATTGAAAACTCCCTCGTCTTCCACATTTCAAAGTTACAAAAAAAAGTGTTTCTCAGCTGAAATAAACCGCATTTACCATTGTTTAAGAGGAAGTGGTTTTAGATTTCTGTGGACATGGGGATAGAGACAGTTTGATTATGGTCACCTTATCTGCAGTTACCATTACCAATCCTATAACTATCCAGTGCATGTTGGCCTATTCACACACAAGACAACAATTGAAAATGAAAATCATCAGAACAAAATTTATCTTGAAATTTAAAATGCAGGAACTCCGAAGATACGCGCTTTATGTATAACCGGATACAGAAAACCCAAAATGATTATACGTGGCTTTCATTTCAAAACAATTTGTAATTTTGATAGAAATCAAAAAATGAAGTACACGTCTATTTAGATAGCACTCACCATCGAGTGGCATCATTTCAAAGGCCGTAAAATTCTCTTTGCAAAATACCCACAAGATTTGAGGTCTGGTTATGATACGATACTTTGGCATATACCTGGCGTAGGCGCCTCTTCCAGAATTTACTCAACTGTCCTAGGGATGTGTTCCTGGTAGGTACTAACAGGGGTTCATCTCCACCACTTTACCATTGCGCTGGGCCGCGACATATGCCAAACAATGTGGTGGATTTTGTGGATTGGCGAGGTTGGGGGGGGGGGCATTGGAATAGCTTGATTAGAACAAACTACCTCCATCCTTTTGTCTCGTTTCCTTCCTTCTTGTTTCTCCCTTTCTTATTGTTGTCCTCCCCCTTTCTCTCTTTCTGTCTCCTCAGTTTTAAAAAACCAAGACAAATACAAAATTGATTGATTGTTGAAGACACCTGCAGTTATATTAAGAATCCTCAAAAAATGACTGCAGGATCAACTTGGTTGTCAAAAATCATTCCATTTCGTTGCTTTTTACTATTTCTTGTTCCATTTCTGCTACTTTGCTCCTGTTTGAGTTAGTTAAAATCGTTTAGTTGGTTTCTGAAAAAATCATCCTAACCATCGGTTTCAAGTGAGCGACTTTGCAAACACGTGTGAAATGATCAGCGGCGCGACGCGAGCGAGATAAGATCACAGACCCGATTCTAGCCACCATGGTTAACCTAACCTCGAGACTAATCTATTACAAAATTATCTCGCATCGCCGCGCTTGCATGCAATTTTGTCGACTCAAAAAGCACCAATGTCGATTAGGACAGGAAATTTGCAATTTGTGTTCCGAGATTTAATCTTGGAGTGATACCAAAACACTTTTTCAGGATTTAAATCAAAACGTCGCAACCTATTTTTGTAGGCGAAAACTACAAGTATATGAGCCGTTCTTTGGGATATAGTACAATCGAGTTTGGTTATTTTCCCGACAAAATTGGGGAACTAACGATTGTGACATTTTTTGAGCATGGACGTCACAATAATTTTTTAGGCGAACATTTGGAGGATATAAAGCATTATTTAGCGCTCATACCTTGAACTCCTTGATCTTCATGAATTTAGCTCCCATCGTTCTGACGTCAAACCTTTACTGATCCAATAGGTAAGTTGTACTACGTTCTTTTTGAGTTTTATTTTCTGCGGTATGGTTCCTACGCTCGCTTCAGGATAAAGTAGCAGAGGTGGCAAGCAGTTTTCTAGGTGTGGTAACTGACTCCTAGGGTACAACCCAATCGTGCTACGTTTTCGATTTTGTGCAAATGCCGAAGACCAGGGGATTTTCTTAACTGCGGAGCTGAGTTGGAAAATAATGGCGGATCTCCCATGTATTTACAGGTAGTAGGTAATCATTTTATTCTTTCTTCTTCTAACTATTAACCATTGAATTCCATGTCACAATTTGTTAAATATTTCTTACTAAAGCAAGGCGTACTCCATGCTTTTGTTTTGAGTACCGTTGTTATATGAATAATGTTTGTTTATACTGTACAGGTGATTGTGCCTGTATATTGTTTATTAAGTATTTATTTACGTATTCATGGAGAAATTTATTATCAGTGTGCTGGCGCTCTGTATGCTTTTATACTAATCCGTGAAGGAATTACCTAATACAGTCCGATTCTTCGCTGTATCTGTTACTTTCTATCTCGTGGCTCGCTGCCGGCCGGTGTAAAGCTATACGAGATGGGGTCCTCTAATTAACTTTTCTTCTATTGTGTTTTGCTTGACCGATGATAGAACTTACTTATTACTGGCATTCTCACATGTACTTTTTGTCTTAATTTATGGTAATTGAGAGCTACGCTATTCTGATGTTTATTATGTACATGCAATTTATCATTTTACAAGTTGTTTTATCTCAATTGACCGTACGTGTTTTTGTGCTAAATTGATTTATCACATTTTTTACTTGCATTTATGCGGTCTTGTGTTTTGTTTTTATGAATTTGTTTAACTGCATTTGATTCGATTATCTCCTTTTTATCGTACAAATTGAAATGTTTTAGTTGTGTATTTTCTCTTGCATTTTGTTGCTGTAGATGATTTATTTCGTGTATATTTGTGTGGGGTATGGCGGGGTTTTTGTCCCGAAGAAGATTTATTACCTTTCCCAATTATGTCTCACGTTCCAACACATAGAAGTCCATTTGTGTCATCCATATTGAGCCGACTGCTACCGAGATTTAAAAGTGCCGCGACACGCCCGCCGTTTCGACTTGAACGTTAGGTGGCTCTGTTCGAGTTTTTCCCCAGAGTTGCCAACTGTAAGTATATGGTAAGTCATGATTTCAGTGTCGGCTTCGGGAGATCACTTCGGATCATTACAAGTTAGCTGTATATTCGATTTTTCAAATTATTAAATTTCCTGGAAAATGGAAATATGTCCGATCGGTATTCTCGCACTACCAATCTGAACTTCGATCTTTTGAACTTAACGGTGAACATTTCATCTATGTCTTTTTTTTACTGTACCTGCTTTTCTAATCAATGTTTTTTTCAATAAACGGATATTATTATTATTAGGGCTATGTATGCGGGCGCACCATCCTGTTGATACCAACAGTTTCCAACTTTTGTTTTTTTTGTGTGCCATGTACCGTTGCATTCATAATACAGAATGCTACTCAATACATGATGATGATTTGTCCGAAACGAAATGTTGTCTGTCAACGGTGTCTTGTAGAGGTCTAAAAGTGGTAATGAGAAAATTGCGCATTTTTTTATAATTCTATTATCGTCGTATCGTCTACGGTTTGGGAAATCCCCATGATAGAATCGTTATCTTGGACACAGCGTATAATTCAAATTATCAAATTTCTTGATTATTAGGTAGTAAATTAGAGAATAAGCAACCTGGATTTGGATAAAGTACGTTTCTCGGTACGTTTGCTGTCAAGTTTTTAAATATTTTTCAGTTTTTCAATCGCCAAACATATGCCCACCAATCAGCTACACTGTTATTTTCAATTTTGGTATTTATTTTCTTAGTTAAACTTTAGTTTTTCCAGGAGTGTAAAAAGTGGAACGATTTCAACATTTTATGAGAAGAAAAACTTATAATAAACTTGAGAGGGGAAGCTTACTTAAGGGTAACTTGGGAACCTGAGTGTGGCTTATGAGGGGGACATTGAACAGAATTAGAGGAATTTGAGGGGAACTTAATGGGAAATCAAAGGGTACATGAAGAAGCGCTCGAGGAAAATTTAATCAGGAACTTGAGAGTGACAATGAATTCTAGGAAAACGTGATGGAACCTCGAGAGGAGAGGCATAAGATGGGTATAGACCCTGAAGGAATCTTAAAAGGAAGTTGAGCACAACATGAGAACGGCTTATAAGAAATTGAGAGTAACTTAGAAAGAAGGGAGTATGAAAGGCATTTAAGGAAAAGCTGGAGAAGGATTTGAAAGGAACTTAAGGGAATGTTGATGAGGAATTGTCGAAACTTGGGCTGATTTTGATCGTAACAATGAATTTTAGGGAAACCGAAGCTGGAGAAGAACCTGACTCGAAAGGGCAAGTTAAAGAAATTTAAAGACCTGAGAGAAACTTGAGAAGAGAACCAGAACCTCGATACTTAAAAGATTGAGCTAAATCGAGGGGACATGAAGTAAATGTGAGAACTCGATAGGTACAACTTTAAGGTAACTTGGGATGAAAAGGGAACATATGAAGAAGTTGAGCATACCTTAAAAAAGTTTGATGGAAACTTGAAAAACAGCTTGAGAGGAAATTGATAGAAACTTAAGGCTTAAGGAAAACGTGGAGCGGAGAACTCGAGAAGAAAAGTGAAATTTGGGGGGACTTTAGGAAACAAAACGTTAACGAGAACTTAACGGGAATTTCATAATACTTTGTTGGACACTAGGAAAGATTCAGAAGAACTTGAAAGAAAGGATTTAAAAAAAAGCTTGAGGGGATTGATGTATCACGGCCTATAATTTTTATATAATTATACCGTGAGTTTTTTTTACCACCGGCACGTTAGTAAGGAAGTATTGCATTGGGGTAAAAAAATGACCCCCACTTTTTTGACGGGAATACACGTTTTGAAGCACCAGGAATCCGAATCAAACAAAATCTCAATGATGTCGGTCCGTCTGTACTGGTACTCTCATTTCCGGATAAACGTCCGAACCGATTGGAACAAAATTTGGTACACTTATTCTTAGATATAAAAGGCCAGAATCGCGCATGCCCAGATGTGCCATTGGTACCTGTACTAGCCACAGCAATTCGAACATAGGATTTATTATGCAATGTAATTTCCCTATGTTCGATTTAAAAAAAACGCATAAATCAATAGATTCAATAGACTCTATTACATCATTTTTTTCAAAATTTTGAAATGACATGTTTCTAGAGTCGGCCATTTTTGTTGATTGGTATCGGCTGCCTCGATACAATAAACAAAACAAAATCCATGGCCTACTATTTAAGAACAGTAAAAAAAAGGTTTTTATTGATTTTCATGCCGAAATTAAAAAAAAATAGATTGTGATATATCAATGTAATTAGGAAAAGGAATGCAAAAAATAGGATACATGGTACATTTTCTGGAGCGCGTACTAATGGTTGTATGATTATTTGTATTTTTTGGTTTGTATACCTTTTATCATTGAAGGTATAATAAATTTTTTTATGTTACTAATAAAAAATCAAAATTTTCTTAATGTGGATTTTTCATGATGCGGTGGAACTTATCAAGAATTTTAGGACTATTGCAGGTGCAATGTGAACTGCTCATAGCAACAAAAACTGAGTTTTTCAAAAATTAATTTTTGAGACTTATTATGTTAAGTATGGAAATATATTTTTATGTTTTTGATTTTTGACGGTAAACATGTGATACTTTTTTTTTAAAACTGGAGTGTGTCTCAAAAAGTGTAACATTTCACAGCATTGACATGTAAGGCACAAAAATATGTTTAATTTCAAAAAATGGAGGGTAGACTTAATTTAATTGGCATTTCTAATGCACACTCTAGATTCATTTACCCAAACAAAATTGTAGGTAAGTACAAATGAAACTAACACAAATTGAGTTTTTAAACAACATATCTTGTACACGTATTACCTGTCTAAGAAATCGGCATTTTCTTATTTTTCAATAGGCTCCAGAATAAACTTTCCCTGCTAATTTCAAAATGTTTTCTTCTCCCTGACTGTAATCTCGCAGAAGTTGGCACACTTGTGGGAGTGGGAATGAAATCCGTCCCGGTTTTGTGTAGTTTACCATTATTATTACGCGTCCGAAAACGTTTGCCAGTATCGCCGCTAAATAAACGCATTAGCAATCGGCGGCGTCAAACAACAATAGCCGTAAAATTCCTTTGTTCTCATTTGAGGAAAGTTAACAACTTCATCCGTAAGTTAAAAGCACCGGAAGAAACACGTGCTATTCGCTCGTTAGCACCACCACCGTCTGTGTGTTACATGACAATACAAGTGGAGAGTTGATTCCCTATAAGTTATCCTTCGCTTTCAAGCGGCAATTTGTGTGCTTAAAGTGTTAAACGATGTTCGGGTCCTCCTCTTAAATGGTCGCACATATAAATACATTCTATTGTTAGCAGTGCGCACCTGGACATAGGCAGGTCTATATGGCGCGTAGGAAGGTACCCATCTGATAAAATAGCATGCATTATGTATTTATTCCGCGTTATCTATCATTCTGGTCGCGGTTTTTTTTAGTATCTGACTAAAGTACATAAGAATGCATTTTATCTTTCGTTTTGTGTGTAGATTTTTTCTGTAAAATTTCTTTGTATTTATCCGTATGAATTCTCATTGTGTCGCGTATCGATGATGAGCCAACGGGTTAAATTTCTTAAGAATTACATAAATAAAATTTTGGAGATGCCGATCAAAGACTCATCTGATATTAGAATATTTGTATTTCTTACAAGCGGAATCCGATGGAAAAATATGGTTTTTTGCTTGGAATGGAATTTTTAATTACCTAATAGGATTTATAGTTCGTAAAATCGTGGGAACGATTCAAATTCAGTTCTCAATTTGTTTATTTTACTTTCTTTAAACTATGAAAATAAATTTGTTATAGATAGTCAAATAAACTTGAATATGTTGATCGTATTTTCAAAATGTGTGAACTTTAGGAGTGAAGTAATTTTCCTAAATAATACTTCAAATACAGGGTGTCACGACGAATGTCGGCTACTTAGCCGAGATCATAATTTTAAATTTTTTCTATATTTGAATATTATTATTTACTTACATGGAATAGTTTTAGAAGATATGCGGCTTTAGACTGTTAGTTATGATCACCAAGTGGCGTGCTGGCATTCCAGTGACGTATGAAACTTACGTTTTTTTTAAAGTGAAACACCGTATTTTATTTTAAGAATTAGAAAAGTACTTGAAAAGTACTGATTTTTTCATTTAACATATATTTCTCGATTTCACTGTAATAAACCATTTTTCTTCACATTTAAATCGTTTTTTTCAGAGAAAAAAATCATGACGGCGGTTGGGTTTTAAATCTCATTTGAATTGAGGTATAGGTTCAGTGGCGGACTGGCAAATTGAACTGGCCCGGGCAACCGAACAGCACCGGCCACATAACGGGGGGTTGGTTATACCCGAAATTTTTCTCCAAAGTAACCCCCTAAAATAGCATTTTAAAGCATTTGCACTTATTCCAAAATCGATTACAAATGTAGTGAATAACATAAAACGCGCGCTGCACAACGACATCATTTTAATAAAAAGATAATAATTATAACAAGTGCGATACGTCTTTTTATAGGTTTTTTGGGATGGAGATTACAATTTTGATGTCAAAATATGATTTTTGAATAAATCCTAGAAAGATATACAAGATAGCGTCAAAATTTGGAGTTAAAAGTTTACCATTTACTCCAATACCCTTACTTAAATATCCCCATCCCACACACGAAGAATTGGACCGCGAGTAAATTTATGTTTATATGCAATGTTTTTTTGCTTGTTATTTTTTTGTTTAAAAATGTAATATATCTGTAAGTAATGTATTTTAGTTTGAGTTAATATATTTATTTTTTGTTTGTGTTTAATTTTATTCAGTAGTTCCAGCTTCCCCCCTTAAGCAGCCCCCCCCCCCCCAAACATAATTAACAAATAGGAGTTTCTATTTGAAGACCTATTTTGATCTGAAATTCGAGATTCTTATTCATAAAAACATATAAATCGATGTACGACTCGTTAATATTAAAAAAATATAAAAACCAACCCTCCCAAAAACACCCCCCACTCCACCAAAACGCCTCCAAAAATATTTTTAACAGCAAATTTGAATTCAGAAGGGTCGAAAACCCTAAAATTCGTGTGCTATATGCCCATATTTTTTAAAACTTTGATTTTTGTATTTTTTGCTAACTTTTTTGGCCGCCATCTTGAATTTCTCAAAATGCTCAAGGGTGTCAAGGTGGCATCAAACCGATTCGCAAAGTAGACATCCTTACGAACTAAAAACCGTCAAAAAACCTTCACCGTACCTCACTTCCAGGTTAAGCCAAAAATCCCAGTTTGGCATCAAGACTATTAGATTAAGCTCGGCTTAAATTTGTCGGTGCAAACGGACAATACAACACACAAATTTTGCAAATTGAAGTGCGTTAAATTAGTCTTACTTTGAAGTCATAGACTGCCTGTCTGCCTTCAAGACTGAATTTAATCGTTAACAAGTTACGGCCCTACGGTAGACGACACCCGACACCGTGCGACCACAGCGGCGCCGGCCCAAAGTACAGCGGCCCACCGGGCACTTGCCCGCCGGCCCAGTCCGCCACTGTACAGGTTAAGACCTCTTTCCACCGTCACATAATTTTTTTAGATCTTTCATCGAGAAAAGAAATTTTTTTATTTCAAAATGGCAACCCCCCAAACATTTAATAGCGCAGGATAGCCGAAACTATACAATTTTAATTAACAATTCAAAAAGGAATTGTATTTTACAAGCCATAATTCATAAGCCTTTTTTGTGACGCGTTTTAATAAGAAAGAATGACAGATGTCATTGCAATGCACAATGATTTGTTTCATTTAAACTCCTTAAAATTTAACACCTGCTAGAAAGCAAAATTGTTTATGGACTGTAATTTGCACTGATAGTGTTTTCCGGTTTAGCATCTATGAAATTAATTAATCCTTCATATGGTTCGTGTGATTTAAGCCTTTCGCGTGGCTTAAGCATATTTTACAATCCACAATTACAATTTCTTTTGTAACAGGCCTAATTGCATTGGATTTAATTAACCAAATCGAATTCAGAAGATCTCCTTCTCGAGGTATAGGTATCCGGCGTTCGTCGTGGAACACCCTGTATATTTTACGAAGAAAAGGGCGTGTCGTGCCTGTAGTGACTCACATCTCTAAAATTAATACAGTGTAATAATCTATGAATATGTGACATGTTAGGTATGCGAAAAAAACATTTTAGTGGTCCAAAACAACAATTATTTCCAAAAGACCTGTGGTTTGTTTGCGAACTTCAGAGCTCAGATAACTTTACGTTAGTAGCTCTACTTTGGCTACAAGTGTCGTGGGTTCGAATCCCAGATCAGACATGGCTGTTCGTGATTGTATAGTGGGTTGAGTGAGGAGAGTAGCTATTAGCTAACACTATACAATAAAGGCAATAAAAAAGTACCAAAATTTGTATTTCTTGATTAATTTTTTTCACCGCAACCATAACGTCTCATTTTGCCATTACGAAGTGGTGTAGTGTTCACTTTTAATAATAATAACGAAACGAAATATCGTTTCCATTAAACAATTAAAGCTTTGTGTTATTTCTCAAAAACTACAAGTTTACGCTAGTTATGTGATTCCTAAGCAAAAATGTGCAAAAGTGTGGCGTTTTATACAGAATGCGCCGTAAGTCCCTGAACGATTGAATATCTTGGTGATCTATGAACCGATTTTTTCAAATTAGAGCAAAAAGCAAAAAACTCATTAAAAAAATACACTTCTCGTTTGGACAGAAATAACCCAATTTTTTAACAATAGAACACCCTGTTTTGTTACTGTTGAATACATTGTTGCATTATTTCTGAACGTGGTTTTTGATTATGTATTCACAAATTAAAAAAAAATATCTATGCAAAATGTGGACTAAATATGAGTATTTATTGAAGTGTTTGAAAAATATACTCTCCTTCAATAAATGAATTGTTGTTTTATAAAACAAACGAGTTCTAAGTTTTATAAATGCAAAAACCTTATTTTCTTATCTTATTTTCTTATCTTTAATATTGGACCATGAAAGATAAAACCAATTTCTGCATCCTCTCTGTCACCTACTGATCTCGAAAAGGAATAGAAACCAATTCCTTTCGATGAGACCTTTCATTGGAATACCATGAAGGGTAGAACCTGTGTTCAAAAGTTTGGCATGGCACCGCTAGAGGCAAAATTGAGAAACATTTATTGCCCTATGTAAAAGTTGTGCACATTGTATTTTCAGATGTGGGTCTTGACGGACGGACGGACGGACGCACAAAACGCAAAAAGTAGCACTTTTTTAGTAGCACTTTTTTTGTACTTCTTAAAAAATGCGTTAAACATCTTATGAAAGAAATGGATATCGTGAGCTAAGGTCGGAAGGATGAGAGGAATAGGGGCAAGTATAGAAGATGGATTGACAAAAAGGGACACAAGTATAGCAACTGAGGGTGAAAATAGACAGCACACGAGGAAACAGTAGGTGTATAAGGAGCTGATAAGGGAGTCGTGGTCGAAATATCCAAGAAGAGAAGGAAAAAATATCAAGATAATAGCGAGGTTTAGATGAGTAAACGAGGAGAGAGGGAAGGAGAAGAGAAAAGAGGAAGAAAGGAAATGCAGAAATTGTGGAGACCACGTGCTATGGGAATCGGGGAATGTAAAGAGCTGGAAAGAACAAGGGAAAGCCGGAGTTGTTCCTCAATTCTTTCGGTCCCGAATTCTGTTGAGATTTCCGCCGAGTTCCCCTTCTGTTTCGAAAGTGATTGGTTGTGTTTTATAGCTGAGAAAATAAAAGTTCATCTCTGCATACGTAGATAAGTATAAAATGACTCTTCCTGCTTGCTTTTCAATTTTGCCCAGAACACTCAGTACCAGAAACGTTAATTTATCTTAAATTACAGATATCCATTTCGCCTGAGACACCTCACAGTAGTATAGATAATTTCTGCTTTACTAACTTGTTTTCTAGTAGGTAATACATTTTGCACTTTACGAGGATCCATAACCTAACAGGTAATAAGATTAAATTCTCCTGCAAACGACACTTTTTAGATGCACAGGTTTTCATTTGGGATGTATTTCTCTTATTCTATGGGAACCAAAACTGCTCTGCTTAAAAAATTAGTAGCTATTCTTCTGGACTCTCTGAGAGAACTATAATGTTTAGTTTTTCAAACTGATGACTTATCATGTTAACCATAAAACCCCTATAGCCGATCTTCCTACTTCGCTTGACCATATCTATAGTCCATTAACATTTTATAATGGGCGTTTATTTTAAAACCGATTGCAAGTCGAAGCTGTTGCAACTGAGATAAGTATATGCAGCACGGTCTAAGTATAAAAAAATCCCATAATGTAAAAGAAATCGTGAATGTAATCGAAAGATAATTTGATACTTTATAAATGTTATCGCGAAAGACAGAAGCATTAAAATAACAAATTTATTATACCATAAAACATTATGTAAATGTATCCTCTCCTTTGATATACCTCCACAAATGCTGGCGTAATTGCCCAATATATTTTAATACTTTACCATTCAATTGCGATAAAAAAGGCAAATGAAAATTAAATATATGTTTTCTTATTTATTACAATTTATTAAGATTGCGTAACGTTCCGCTTTTTCATAATTCTTATTTATTTATTTATTGTTTTTTGTTGCAGTACATATGCTTAGGAATAAAAGAT
>NW_022172369.1:0-821 GCF_008802855.1 Photinus pyralis
GCACAGCGACATTGAGATGAACAATAAACTTAGTGGGAGGTTACACTACTTTCTCCCGATTCCTTTTTTACGTGAGACGATCTATAGGTAGGAGAAGCGACGGATTTGGGGATTTTCCAGTAGGTACTTACCCCCGTGGAGGTACAGCCTGCTCAAGACACTCGCTTTGACCGTGCGCAATAGGCCGTCTATTCGCGGCAGCCGGTAATTGGCCGAAATTACGCATGTACACGCCCTGGTTAGGGCACCATGATTACGGAAGCGTCTCAAGGGAAATCGCACTCCTCAACGATTCCTTGATCGATCATATCATTAAATTTCTTCCTGCGGTTTTTTTTTGTTTTGCGGGCGGAAGACGGAGGGTTGTTTCTTCCTGATTTCGGTAGTCGGCTCTTTGATGGTGGTCACTGTCGTTCGTGGAACTTCTTTTCGGACGCAATGGTTGAGGAGTCGATACGCCATACTGACCTGGAATGTCTCATTCGGTCTCTCTTCACCTGGGATCTTGACGACGAGGGCTCGAGCTTCTCACTGATGAAAAGTTTGGTGGCTTGCTTCTCCCCCGGGTCGGTCGCGAAGACGGTTCGCAGGTCTCTCTCAGCAAGGTAGTCACTTCTTCTCACGTGGTGACACAATCTTTCACCCCTTGCCACCAGATACCAGCGATACCATGCAATAATAATGCACGGACATCATTGCTGTTGCCGCAGTACCTCGTTGGGCATTTGGAGAATCATCACGTTTCAGTTTCCTGGCACCATCTTCAGCACGTGGCATTTCAGTTTTTAGTGTCATTTGTTTTCTGCAATTGTGCGAATTAA
>NW_022172370.1:0-458 GCF_008802855.1 Photinus pyralis
TAATTAATATTAGACGTGACCTAAAATTTACACGCCCTTATCTCAATCAAAATTAGAAAGAACGTCGGTACCCACTACTAGCATTTCAGCCACATCGGTCTGCTCTTTACAAAGTTATACGTAATTCACGGAATAGGTTTGATTTTAGATTACGGTAGGAGGGTGGACATAGGACAGTGTCCACGCGTACCTAGACATCAAATTCGAACCCTTTGTACTACCTCCCTGATTAGAGTCGTCCAATCCCTCCACGTTACTCAAACCATCCCACTCAAATCGTAGCCATGTCCGGCCAGGAATCAGGATACTCCCAACATGGATCGTCTCGGCTCCGTTAACTTAGCACCACCATTTCAAATTTTTGACTAAAGACAGATTGCGCTGGAATCTCTATGGCTAGCGCCAGCTAGCGCCACTTTGAGTTCAGCTAGCGCCATTATAGATTTTGCAGAAAAGCC
>NW_022172371.1:0-1538 GCF_008802855.1 Photinus pyralis
GTTGTATTTTGTTACAAAAAATTACAAGAAATACTTAGAACACATTTTATAATAAATATTACATTTTAAAATCTCCTATGACAGATGCCTACCCTGATATAAATACAACATCTTCCTTTTTTTTTTTTTTTCTAAAACAAACAAATCAAAACAAACTTAAAACAAAACATTATTATGAGATTACATAAAATAATCTTTAAACTTATTCGGTAATTTAACAATCCGACCACTGTGTGTAACAGTTTGTTTAATATTTGAAATTTCTGCAGCTCGACATAAATTCACAGCCTTTGCCAAATCAAGATCCTCTACCCGTAACAATCTTTCCTGCATGACCTTGTCATAAATCCCTAAAACAATTCTGTCTCGGACCATCTCATCACTTAATAATCCAAATTCGCAGGACTTGGATAATTTCTTGATATCAGTTAAGAACTGATCAAACCCTTCTCCTTCTTGCTGCACTCTACTAAAAAATTTAAAACGCTCAAACACGATATTTTTCTTGGGACTACAATGGTCATCGAAAGCTTTTAATACTGCTGGAAATGACACCATGTCAGTTTCGGACAATGTAAAGGTGTTGTATACTTCCACAGCATCTTCACCAATTATATTTAATTGAATGGCTATTTTTGTTTCATCGTCCTTTGTTGACTTATCGGAAGCTTTCAGGTAAATTTCAAAATTTTGTCTAAATTTACGCCAGTTTTCACTTAAATTTCCCTGTAGTGACAAATTAGCTGGAGGTTTGAATTCCATTTCGGCTTTTCTTCTTATAATTAGGTTCAGCCGTTCAACAATACACTTATTTGATGTTTCGGAACCTATACTTCTTGAAAACTTTGCTCAGTTTAATAAACTAACTGCCTCGACTGCGCCATGTTGTATTTTGTTACAAAAAATTACAAGAAATACTTAGAACACATTTTATAATGAATATTACATTTAAAAATCTCCTATGACAGATGCCTACCCTGATATAAATACAACAGTGGACCTGTGACTTTTTGTCCCGCGAAAAAAATTGCACTTTTTCGTCCCTTAAATGAATATAAAACACTTGATTTCAGTCAATAAGTATAAAAAGTTTATAAATGCCATTAGCACTGCCTGGTCCCAGTGACCACTAGCGGCAATTCGTTGTCCCTACGAACTTAATAAAGAAAACGCTGTTAAGAATCGCTTCTTGTGCAGTAGAAGTGGAACTTTTTTTTTGTTAAATAAGTTTGAGTAAAAGTGTATATGAAATTATTCTAAATTTATTTTTGTGAAGTTGGTATGATTCTATGCACACTTTCTTTTTTTTTAATTTTTATTATTTATATTAAACAAGTTGTAAATCAGCATAATGCATGATTAAAGCGCATTTTTGGTAATGCAGGTCAGTATTTTATTAGCGAAGTTTAAAATTATCGATCTCACGAGTCATTTTGGCTGCGTTAAATAATTAATTTTATTTAATTTCAATGGCGGGTACGTCAATTTTGCAAAACAAATCACAAAGTAAATAAATAAGTTTTTATACTGGTAGCGCT
>NW_022172372.1:0-504 GCF_008802855.1 Photinus pyralis
CCAGAACACAATCCAGCCTGCCTATGCAGAGATCCTAACGAAACCATCCAACATATAGTTGAGAAATGTCCAAATTCTAAGTTTAATCCCGGTTTTGAAGCACTTCGCCGCATTTCTCCAGAACCACTAGACTGGTTACAACAGCTTAAATTTGTCTTGGTAAGAATTAGAAGTATAAATATTCATACGACTATATATACCTATACTTAAAAAATGAAGCAAATCTGATTTTTTGTAATGTTATTAGGATGTATGAGGGTAGTGTAAAACCAAAATTTCAAATTCCAAAGACCTGTTCTAGCTGAGGGTAGATGATAAACCTTGACTTTCTCAGACTTGTTTCATTTTTTCGTAAATATCGAGATAACTGCACGAACAGTTATTGTATATCATTTATGAAGATGATAATGTACTCAGTTTTAGAAACTTTATTTACCTTTCATTATATAAAATAAGAAAACAACCCGTTAACTCGATTTTGTCGAATTTCTACAAAACGGCCTG